>NC_089490.1:398429244-398646744 GCF_036850765.1 Saccopteryx bilineata
GGAACATGTGCTCCTCTGCCAGAGCCATGCCCTCACTGCAGGAAAAAGGGACACTGGAAGGCAGACTGCCCCCTTGCTCCTCCAAGGAAGGTTCAGTTTTTTCTGGCCCTATCCCAGCCACCTCTGACCTTGCCTTGCCTAGCCTGCTGGGACTCACCACTGAAGACTGATGGTGCCCAGGGCCATTGTCCCCATCTCACATCACCGTGGAGGATCCTAGGGTAACAGTCCAAGTAGCAGGTAGGCCGATCTCATTTCTTACAGACATGGGGACCACTACTGTGCCTTCCCCGAATATTTGGGTCCAGCTCATTCCTTGAAGATCTCTGTTGTGGCTATTGATGGTCTTATTTTCCTCCTTTGCCATGGATCCACTGCATTGTCTAATACATAGTGTCTCCTTTACACACTCTTTTTCTCCTCATGCCTCAGTGTCCCAACCCTGTTTTAGGCCAAGACCTACTTTCCAAATTCAGAGCCTTTCTCTCCATTCACTTCCCATCCTCGAATAGGCCTTCTTGCTACTTTTGGCCAGCCAGATTTGCTTACTTCTGTTACAAATTTACCTCTACCACCAAGCATAATGAATCCAAGGTTCTCCTCAGCATCTCCATGGCTGCAAAACTCCAGGAAGGGGACCCCTGGTCTCATCTCTCCAGGTTGAAGAGAACAGGGGCTCCACCTCCACACATGCCCACGGATGGTCCTTCCAGTTTACCTGAACCATCACCAGAAACCCAAAATTGACATTAGGCTTGAGACAAATTCTTGGTATGCTGAAAGCAGTGGTCCTGGCACTTGGAGGCTAGATACAGAATGTGGAAATGTGACAACAGTTCCAGTGCCATGCGTACTTTTTCTGAAATTGTTTCCTGGACTCCGACTCCATGTGATAGTTATTAATAGACTGAAGTGGAATTGGATTTTATTTGCAGGAAATGCAAACAGTGATGTGTCAGCATAGACATGGTGAACATATTGAAAACAGCAAAGGTTATATTGGCTAAGAATTTGCTTAAAGGCTTTAATCACTGTAATGTACTAAGACCGTGATGGCGAACCTTTTAATAAAAACCGCACACTTTTGCAGTGCTGGTCAACCTGGTCCCTCCTGCTCACTATTGGTCGGTAGCAAAGCAACCAAATGACGCAGCGATTGGCCCACCATGAAAGATCTTCTCAAAACTAAGCTTTCATACTTACCTGGCAGGGGAGATACCATGATCATGAAGGTGGTTTTCCCAGGGCGAGGCTTATCCATTGCACTCCAGATGTGCTGATCCCTGTGATTTCCCCAAATGTGGGAAACTCGACTGCATAATTTGTGGTAGTGGGGGACTGTGTTCGTGCAAAGTAAAAAAAATAATAAAAAAACAAAAACCAAAAAACTAGGCTTTCCCCCTTCACCATTGATTGTTGCCTGATGGGAGTGGTGCACTCTTATGAGGAATCCCATTTATGCCTCAGATCAGTAGCTTTGTATCAGAGATTTCTTTATTTGTATATTGGCTTAAAAGCTTTTCTACACTATAAAATAAAGCAGACCGGGGGCTCTCTCTTTGTTCCTGCCATCAGCATTGCAGAGGCTTCCGATATCATCTTCTTTTTGGGGGGGAGGCTATTATTTTAATTCTGCATCATTCTCCCTCATTACCTGAAATTACTAGCCCCACTGGTTTGCAG
Source organism: Saccopteryx bilineata (assembly GCF_036850765.1). Taxonomy (NCBI): domain Eukaryota; kingdom Metazoa; phylum Chordata; class Mammalia; order Chiroptera; family Emballonuridae; genus Saccopteryx; species Saccopteryx bilineata. The sequence continues at coordinate 398,430,928 of NC_089490.1, forward strand.
CAGCAAACCCATTGTGGGACACCAGGAAAGTTCTTCCCTACATGGGCTTGTGGTGCCCACTGAGGAGCAGGGCTCTGTGAGCCTGGAGAAAGTGAGTGATGAGGCGGGTGTGTGGCTGGGTGGGTATGGAGGGTGATGATATTGTCTAATCAACTAACACATAAGGTGCACTCACTTCCGTCCAGTGTAACACGGCTTCACTGGAAGGCTGCAGAGAGGCTGGAACCAGGTCTCAGACACTCAGACTGGTTTCTTATAGGATCTTCAGGAAAAACAGGGATGGAGGCCTCACTGGGGACTGGAAGAGAGTGCAGCAAACTTGAAGACGTGGGCAGTGCCCCCACCCCCATCAAAAGAGCTTATGTGCATGCAGGACTCAGCAATAGCTATGTCTCTTGCAACATAACCCCCTGACTCCAATGCCCTAGAGCAGACAGGGCTGCAGATGCAATGGTCCAATGCCCATTGGCTCCTCTGGCCCCAGGGGCAGGATGGCATTCCGAGCACGGCCCAGTCTGTTTCCAAGTGAGCATCTCTGTGAAAGGGGTAGAGGGGTCTCTAACTTCTCACTGCCCTGCGTTAGGTCAGGTTCAGGATGGACAGAGAACATAGTGAGCTGCAAGGTCTGTCTCTTTCAAGGAGTGTCACTTTGTCCCATTGCCAGGCCCCCTCCCCCATCTTCATCACTGCCTGTTTAAGAGTGAGGGTTTCACGCCTGACCGGGCAGTGGCGCAGTGCATAGAGTGTCGGACTGGGATGCAGAGGACCCAGGTTTGAGACCCCGAGGTCGCGAGCTTGAGCGTGGGCTCATCTGCTTTGAGCAAAAGCTCACCAGCTTAGACCCAAGGTCGCTGAATCCAGCAAGGGGTTACTCGGTCTGCTGAAGGCCCACGGTCAAGGCACATATGAGAAAGCAATCAATGAACAACTAAGGTGTCGTAATGTGCAACAAAAAACTAATGATTGATGCTTCTCATCTCTCCATTTCTGTCTATCCCTCTCTCAGACTCTCTCTCTCTCTCTCTGTCTTTGTAAAAAAAAAAAAAGAGAGAGAGAGAGAGAGAAAGAGTAAGGGCTTCACCTTTGTCAGCAAAGAGCCAGTGGGTCTGTGGACCCGGAGCTCCAGGAGGGGCTGTCACTCTGGGCATCGCAGTTCCCTTTAGCTGCTGGGTCACTGGACTGTGGCTCTTGAGGTCTGTCTTCAGGTTAAAGTTGTGACCTACATTCTGCAGCTGAGGGCTTTGCCTCTCCCCTCAGCTTCTCCCCCTGTGGCTTAAAATGGGGGGTGTGGCTCTCAGCTCACCCTTCTGACTTAACTGGTCTCAAGGCAGCTCTGCCCCACTTTAAAAGCAGACATCACAGCCTGGCTGTGACAGTAAGAAAAGGAGAGAGAAGAGGACAGGAGAGCCTGAAAATTCACAATTCAGTTCATTGTGAGAGAGTTTCTCGATTCTGGTCTTGCAATGATCAATGGCATTAATGAGTAAGGGGTCCACTACCTTCACATTCTGGGGTCCCATGACTCAGTTGTGAAATTTCAAGTGCCTTCTTCAGAATGGACACAAGTGTCACAGAATTAATTTGCACAGTCAGGTGTCACAGAGGTGGATAAATGCTCAGAGCCATATATCATCCACAGTAGGGCTGATCTCATCAGAAACATCCACAAGTCTTCAGCTGGTTCCCCCCTCCCCTCCCTTTTCCCAATCTCTGCTATGAGATTGAATTGCATTGAATTTATAGATTGCTTTGGGTAATATAGACATTTTAATGATGTTCATTCTTCCTAACCATGATCACAATATATGCTTCCACTTGTTTGTATCTTCCTTGATTTCTTTTATCAATGCTTTGTAATTTTCCGAGTACAAGTCTTTAGTCTCCTTGGTTAAGTTTACTCCTAGGTACTTTATTTTTTGGTTGTAATTGTGAAGGGGATTGTTTCCTTAATTTCTCTTTCTGACTGTTCATTGTTGGGTGTATAAAAATGCTTCTGATTTCTGAGTATTGATTTTATATCCTGCCACTTTGCTGAATTATTTATCAGGTCCAGTAGTTTTTTGACTGAGACTTTAGGGTTTTCTATATACAATATCATATCATCTGCAAATAATGATAGTTTTACTTCTTCTTTTCCAACTTGAATGCCTTTTATTTCTTCTTCTTGTCTGATTGCTGTGGCTAGGACTTCCAGGACTATGTTAAATAAGAGTGGTGAAAGGGGGCACCCCTGCCTTGTTCCTGATCTTAAGGGTATTGCTTTTAATTTTTTGCCCATTGAGTATGATGTTGGCTGTGGGTTTCTCATAGATGGCTTTTATCATGTTGAGGTATGTTCCCTGTATTCCCACTTTGCTGAGAGTTTTGATCATGAATGGGTGCTGGATTTTATCAAATGCTTTTTCTGCATCTATTGAAATTATCATATGGTTTTTCTCCTTCTTTTTGTTTATGTGAAGAATCACATTGATTGATTTACGAATATTGTACCATCCTTGCCTCCCCAGAATAAATACCACTTGATCATGGTGTATGATTTTTTCCATATATTGTTGGATCTGGTTTGCTAATCTTTTGTTGAGGATTTTAGCATCTATATTCATCAGAGATATTGGCCTACAATTTTCTTTCTTTGTGTTGTCTTTGTCTGATTTTGGAATCAGAATTATGCTCGCCTCATAAAAAGAGCTTGTAAGTCTTCCTTCCGCTTGAATTTTTTGATATAGTTTGAGAAGGATAGGAGTTAGTTCTTCTTTGAATATTTGGTAGAATTCCGTTGTGAAGCCATCGGGCCCTGGACTTTTCTTTTTTGGAAGTTTTTTGATAACTGTTTCGATCTCCTTTGGTGTAATCGGTCTGCTTAGGTTTTCTGATTCTTCCAGATTGATTTTTGGAAGATTGTATGATTCAAGGACTTTGTCCATTTCATCTAGGTTGTCTAGTTTTTTGGCATACAGTTCTTCATAGTATTTTCTTACAATATTTTGTATTTTTGTTGTGTCAGTTGCTATTTCTCCTCTCTCATTTCTAATTTTATTTATTTGAGTCCTCTCTCTCTTTTTCTTGGTGAGTCTAGTTAAAGGTTCATCAATCTTGTTTACCTTTTCAAAGAACCAGCTCCTAGTTTCATTGATCTTCTGTATTGTTTCTTTAGCCTCTATGTCATTTATTTCTGCTCTGATCTTTATTATTTCCTTCCTTCTACTAGCTCTGGCCTTTACTTGCTGTTCTTTTTCTAATTCTTTTAGATTCAGGGTTAAGTTGTTTATTTGAGCTTTTTCTAGCTTCTGAAAGTGTGCCTGTAGTGCTATAAACTTCCCTCTCAGCGCTGCTTTAACTGTGTCCCATAAATTTTGAGTTTTGGTATGCTCATTGTCATTCGTTTCTAGGAACTTTTTTATTTCTTCTTTGATCTCATTCTTAATCCATTCATTATTTAACAACCTGCTATTTAGTTTCCATGTGTTTGAGAATTTTTGAGCTTTTCTGTTGTGATTCATTTCTAGTTTCATGCTGTTGTGATCGGAGAAAGTGCTTGATACGATTTCAGTCTTCTTAAATTTGTTGAGAGCACTTTTGTGCCCTAACATGTGGTCTGTCCTAGAGAATGTACCTTGAGCACTTGAAAAGAATGTATATTCTGCTGCTTTAGGGTGAAAGGTTCTGAAGATATCTATTAAATCGAGTTGGTCTAGTGTTTCCAATAAGTCTGCTGTTTCTTTGTTAATTTTCTTTCTTGAGGATCTATCTAGTGATGTTAGCGGGGTATTGAAATCCTCTACTATTATAGTATTGCTGTTGATCTTGCCCTTTAAATCCATCAAAGTCTGCTTTATATATTTAGGTGCTCCTATATTAGGTGCATAGATATTTATAATAGTTATATCTCCCTGTTGGATTACTCCCTTTATCATTATGTAGTGCCCTTCTTTATCTCTTACTATATCCTTTGTTTTAAAGTCCAATTTGTCTGACATAAGTATTGCTACCCCAGCTTTTTTTTCATTTCCATTTGCATGAAATGTTTTTTTTCCATCCTTTTACCTTCAATCTATGTGTGTCTTTTGTTCTAAGGTGTGTCTCTTGTAGACAACATATGTATGGGTCCTGTTTTCTTATCCATGCAGCTACCCTATGTCTTTTGATTGGATCATTTAATCCATTTACATTTAAGGTTATTATTGATATGTAGTTGTTTATTGCCATTTTCTTCTTTAAAGGTGTATTCCTTTTTTTTTTTTTTTTTTTCTGTATTCTTTTCCCACTTTGATCTGTTTACACCAGGCCCCTTAATATTTCCTGCAGCATTGGTTTGGTTGTAATGAATTCCTTGAGTTGTTTTTTGTCTGGGAAGCTTTTTATTTCTCCTTCAATTTTAAATGATAGCCTTGCTGGATAAAGTAGTCTTGGTTGTAGGTTCTTGTTCTGCATTACTTTGAATATTTCTTGCCATTCCCTTCTGGCCTCAAGTGTTTCTGTTGAGAAGTCAGATGTCATCCTTATGGGGGCTCCTTTTTAGGTGATAACTTTTTTTTCTCTTGCAGCTTTTAATATTTTCTCTTTATCGCTTAGCTTTGGTATTTTGATTATGATGTGTCTTGGTGTAGGTTTCTTTGGGTTTCTCTTTAATGGAGTCCTCTTTGCTTCTTGGATTTGTGAGAGTTTCTCTTGCATTAATTTAGGGAAGTTTTCAGCTATGATATGATTGAACAAAGTCTCTATCCCTTGTTCTCTTTTCTTCTTCTTCAGGAACCCCTATGATGCGGATGTTATTTCTCTTCATGTTGTCACAGAGCTCTCTAAGAGTTTCCTCTGACTTTTTGAGTCTTTTTTCTCTTTTCTTCTCTGCTTTCATGCCTTCATTCCAGTTGTCCTCTAACTCACTGATTCCATCCTCTGCTCTATCTATCCTGTTTTTAATTCCTTCCATTGTGGTCTTTACTTCTGATATTGTATTTGTCGTCTCCAACTGATTCTTTTTTATACTTGCTATTTCTTTATTTAGGTTTTCAAACTGCCCCTCCATTGTTGTTCTAAGATCCCTAAGCATCCTTACAATCATTATTTTGAACTCCGCATCTGGAAGTTTGATTATTTCCATATCACTCAGTTCACCTCTTGAAGGTGTCTCTTGTGGTTTCATTTGGATTGCACTCCTTTGTCTTCTCATCCTCTTTTTTTTGTTTTATTTGTAGAGTTGGTTGAGTCTAGGCTTGGTGTTGTCTGCCTCCAGTTTTCAGTTGTGTTATTTCTAGGTCTTCTTGGGTTGGTATCAGCTGTTATCTGTAATCCACTTTCGGATTTGGGCAGCTTTGAAGTCTTGATTTGTCTGTTTTCTTAACAGGTGATAGTCTTGTTTACTGATATCAGCAGGGGGCTTCCTTGAAACTGTATCCAGGAATGTGGTGGGTGTAACCTGAGACTCTGAAGGCCTCTTTAGCCAGCTAGACTCACTGGGGCCAGGGTGTTTTCTCAGCTTCAGTAGGGGGAGGTGTATTTCAGATCTCCATGGAGACCTGAGTTACTGCTCCTCCTCCCCACTTCTTGTTTTCAGCTGTGTCTTGTTGTGCTGATTGGAGCTGGAGAGATGTCCAGAGGTCTCTGATCCGGAAGCACTTCAGCTCTGTTTTGTGAAAGTTTCAGTCCCTCCCCCAGCTATGGCCCCCTCCAGCACGGATGAGTCAGCCCTTTTAGCTCCTCTCCTGCATTCCTTAACTCCTCACAGTCTGTCCCTCTCCCTGTCCTCTCCACCTGGGAGATAAGCTGGTCCTTTCAACGCACCTCGCTCCCTGGTCGCCAGGCAAGTGGCTGTGAGCAGTAGTTTTCTGCTCCCTTTCCCTCTGTGAAATCCTCTCTGGGCTCTCAGCCCCACCCCACCCCCTTCCATTCCGGCAAGCAGAGGAGGTTCAGGGCTCCCTACCAGGATTATCTGTGCTTTCCTCTTTGCTCCTTGGTTTTTGAGAGCTGTTCTTGTAGTCCAGAGTTGGTTTTTCACGCTGATTTTTCCTAAATTAATTTGTAATCCAGTTTGGTGGTGAGAACTGGGCATCTGTGCATCCGCCTACTCCACTGCCATCTTCAGGTCCCCCTTATTATCATTTTGAGAGCAGTATTGTTCAATGTTAGGTTGCCAAACCTAGAGTAAAAAAATATTACTATTAGTTTGCCTAGACAGGAAAGTTACAGCATAAACAAGGTATGTTTTCTTTTCTTTTTTTTTCTCAATTATTCGGGAAACCAAAAGGAAGGTAAAAATGATTCAAATTATACAGTTTGTCTGTAAGATCATGGTGCACCTTTGACCGGTCACAGGAAAGCAACAAAAGATGATAGAAATGTGAAATCTGCACCAAATAAAAGGAAAACCTTCCCAGTTTCTGTAGGATGGTGTGGTACCTTGTGCGCATGCGCAGATGATGATGTAACACCATATATACATGGGAGCAGCCCACGACCATGTCAATTGAGATGTGGTCGGTACAGAGAAAAGTTCAGTGTGTTCTGTGGCTCGCTAAATTCGAATCCATGACCAAAGTGCAACGTGAAAATCGGCACATTTATAACAAAGCGCCACCACATAGAAATAACATTACTTGGTGGGATAAACAGTTGAAGGATACCAGCAGTTTGGTGGAGAAACCCCATTCTGGTAGGCCATCAGCCAGTGACGAGTCAGTAGAGGTTATATGGGATAGCTACCTAAGGAGTCCTAAAAAATCTGTGCCTGACCTACATCGAACTGCACTGAATAGGTATGAAACTGGGAGAGTTTTCCTTTTATTTGGTGCAGATTTCACATTTCTATCATCTTTTGTTGCTTTCCTGTGACCGGTCAAATGTGCACCATGACTTTATGGACACACTGTATTTTGTGGTATTGCATATAAAGACATTTTAGGGGAAAATGTTTAAACAAGATTTTTAGGTTAAAAAAAAGGGCAATAAAATAATCTAGAGGATTTTCTTTTCTTTTCTTTTCTTTTTTACATTTTATTTATTTATTTATTTATTTATTTATTTATTTTTACAGAGACAGAGAGAGAGTCAGAGGGATAGACAGGGACAGACAGACAGGAATGGAGACAGATGAGAAGCATCAATCATTAGTTTTTCGTTGCGCATTGCGACTTCTTAGTTGTTCATTGATTGCATTCTCATATGTGCCTTGACTACGGGCCTTCAGCAGGCTGAGTAACCCCTTGCTGGAGCCAGAGACCCTAGGTCCAAGCTGGTGAGTTTTTGCTCAAGCCAGATGAGCCTGCACTCAAGCTGGCGACCTCGGGGTCTTGAACCTGGGTCCTTTCACATCATCCCAGTCCAACGCTCTATCCACTGCGCCACCGCCTGGTTAGGCGAGGATTTTCTTTTCTTAAAGAGAAATCTAGAAATTCACATATAACATTCCAAAATTCACACACTACATTGCAAAATTTACATAAATACTTTTGCTGTGGATGTGTGTGTATAAGAAAATGCCCCAGAAAAGCACTAAAAATGTACTCATGATGTCTTGACATTTTTTCAAAGTTTTTTAAAATTTCATTAATTGTGTTTACATAGATTCTAGGGTCACCCCGAATGTGTCCCCTTTCCCTCATATTCCCCTCAACATCTCCCTTGCCCCCCTCACTAAAGCACCATTCCTCCCTTCCCTTCAGGTTTATCCCATCCTATCATCCCCTTTCCCTCTGTCCTCTTTTCCTCTGGTCCCTTTGATCTCTCCTCTATCTCCATTTCGTTCTTCAGTTCTCATTTTTCATTGGATTCCTCAAATGAGTGAGGTCATATGGTATTTTTCTTTCTCTGCTTGGCTTATTTCACTTAACATAATAGTTTCCAGGTCCATTCATGTTATTGCAAAAGGTAATATTTCCTTCTTTTTCATGGCTCCATAGCATTTCATTGTATATATGTACCACTGTTTTTTAATCCACTCATCCACTGACGGACACTTGGGCTGTTTCCAGATCTTCGCTATTGTGAACAATGCTGCCATAAACATGGGGGTGCATTTCTTTTTCTCAGTCGGTGATATGGTGATCTTGGGATATATTCCTAAAAGTGGGGTGGCTGGGTCAAAAGGCAGATCCATTTTTAATTTTTTGAGGAATTTCCATACTGTTTTCCACAGTGGCTGCACAAGTCTGCATTCCCACCAGCAATGCAGGAGGGTTCCGCTTTCTCCACATCCTCACCAGTACCTATCGTGTTTTGTTTTGTTGATGAGCACCATTCTGACTGGTGTGAGGTGATATCTCATTGTGGTTTTAATTTGCATTTCTCTAATGATTAGTGATGTTGAGCATTTTTTCATCTGTCTATTGGCCATCTGTATGTCCTCTTTGGAGAAGTGTCTATTTATTCCTTTTGCCCATTTTTTGATTGGATTGTTTGTCTTCCTGGTGTTGAGTTTTACATGTTCTTTATAAATTTTGGTTATTAATCCCTTATCAGACGTGTTGTCGAATATGTACTCCCATTGTGTGGTTTGTGGTTTTATTCTGTTCACATTGTCTTTAGCTGTACAAAAGCTTTTTAGTTTGATATAGTCCCATTTGTTTATCCTGTCTTTTATTTCACTTGCCCATGGAGATAAAGCAGTAAATATATTACTGCGAGAAATATCAGTGAGCTTACTGCCTATGTTTTCTTCTAAGATGCTTATGGTTTCATGACTTACATTTAAGTCTTTTATCCATTTTGATTTTATTTATGTGAATGGTGTAAGTTGGTGGTCTAGATTCATTTTTTGCAGGTAGCTAATTTTCCCAACACCATTTTTTAAAGAGACTGTCTTTACTCTATTGTATGCTCTTACCTCCTTTGTCAAATATCAATTGTCCATAAAGGTGTGGATTTATTTCTGGGTTCTCTGTTCTTTTCCATTGATCTATGTGCCTATTCTTATGCCAGTACTGAGCTGTTTTGAGTACAATGACTTTGTAGTATAACTCGATATCAGGAAGTGTGAAACCTCCCATTATATTCTTCTTTTTCAAGATTGCTGATGCTATTAGTGTTTTTTTGGTTCCATATAATTTTTTTTTTTTTTTACAGAGACAGAGGGAGAGTCAGAGAGAGGGATAGACAGGGATGGAGAGATGAGAGGCATCAATTATTAGTTTTTCATTGCGCATTGCGACACCTTAATTGTTCATTGATTGCTCTCCCATACATGCCTTGACCGCGGGCCTTCAGCAGACCAAGTAACCCCTTGCTGGAGCCAGCGACCTTGGGCTCAAGCTGGCAACCTCAGGGTCTTGAACCTGGGTCCTCTGCATCCCGGTCCAATGCTCTATCCACTGTGCCACCACCCGGTCAGGCCATATAAATTTTTAGAATATGTATTCTAAGTGTTCTATATCTTTGAAGTATGTCACTGGTATTTTAATTGGTATTGCATTGAATTTATAAGTTGCTTTGGGTAATATAGACATTTTAATGATGTTTATTCTTTCTAGCCACGAACACAATATATGCTTCCACTTGTTTGTATCTTCCTTGATTTCTTTTATTAATGTTTTATAATTTTCTGAGTACAAGTCTTTAACCTCCTTCATTAAATTTACTTAATTAATTTATTTTTTGCAATAGTGGAGGGGATTAATTCCTTAATTTCTCTTTCTGACAGTTCATTGTTAGTGTATAAAAATGCCTCTGGTTTCTGTGTATTAATATTATACCCTGCCACTTTGCTGAATTCATTTATCATGTTGAGTCATTTTTTGACTGAGACTTTTGTGTTTCCTATATACAGTATCATATCATCTGCAAATAATGATAGTTTTACTTCTTCTTTTCCAATTTGGATTCTTTTTATTTCTTCTTCTTGTCTGATTGCTGTAGCTAGGACTTTCTGTACTATGTTGAAGAAGAGTGGTGAAAGGGAGCACCCCTGTCCTGTTCCTGATCTTAAGGGGATTGCTTTTCATTTTTGCCCATTGATTAAGATGTTGGTAGTGGGTTTGTCATAGATGGCCTTTATCATGTTGAAGTATGTTCCCTGTATTCCCACTGTGCTGAGAGTTTTGATCATGAATGGGTGCTGTATTTTATCAAATGCTTTTTCTGTATCTATTAAAATTATCATGTAATTTTCCTTTTTACATTTGTTTATGTGATGAATCACATTAATTGATTTACAAATATTGTACCAGCCTTGCCTCCCCAAAACGAATCCCACTTCATCATGATGTATGATTTTTTTCATATATTGCTGGATCCAGTTTGCTAATGATTGTTGAGAATTTTAGCATGAGGTTATCAGGGAGATTGGCCTATAATTTTCTTCTTTGTGTTGTCTTTGCCTGGTTTTGCAATCAGAATTATGCTTGACTCATAAAAGGAGCCTGGAAGTCTTCCTTTCTCTTGAATTTTTTGAAATAGCTTGAAAAGGATAGGAGTTAATTCTTCTTTGAATATTTGGTAGAATTCCCCTGTGATGCCATCCTGCCCAGGGCTTTTGTTTTTTGGGAGTTTTTTGATAAGTGTTTCGATCGCATTTGGTGTAATCAGTCTGTTTAGGTTTTCTGATTCTTCCAGATTGATTTTTGAAAGATTATATGTTCAAGGAATTTGTCCATTTCACCTAGATTGTCTACTTTTTTGGCATGCAGTTTTTCAAAGTATTTTCTTACAGTATTTTGTCTCTCTGTTGTGTCAGTTGTTATTTCTCCATTCTCATTTCTAATTTTATTTATTTGAGTCCTCTCTCTTTTTTTCTTGGTGAGTCTGGTTAAGGATTCATTGATCTTGTTTACCCTTTCAAAGAACCAGCTCTTGGTTTCATTGATCCTCTGTATTGTTTCTTTAGCCTCTATGTCATTTATTTCCACTCTGATCTTTATTATTTTCTTTCTTCTACTACCTCTGGGCTTTACTTGCTGTTCTTTTACTAGTTCTTTTAGATGCAGGGTTAAGTTGTTTATTTGAGCTTTTTCTAGCTTCTTAAAGTATGACTGTAGTACTATGAACTTCCCTCTCCGTATTGCTTTTGCTGTGTCCCATAAATTTTGAGTTGTTGTATGCTCATTATCATTTGTTTCTAAAATTTTTTTATTTATTCTTTGATCTCATTATTAATCCATTCATTATTTAAGAACCTTCTATTTAATTTTTCTGTGTTTGAAAATTTTTGAGTTTTTCTGTTGTGGTTGATTTCTAGTTTCATGCCATTGTGATCAAAGAAAATGCTTGATATGATTTCAATCTTCTTAAATTTGTTGAGACCACTTTTGTGCCCTAACATGTAGTCTATCCTAGAGAATATACCATGAGCATTTGAAAAGAATGTATATTCTTCTGCTTTATGAAAGGTTCTGAAGATATTTATTAAATTCAGTTGATCTAGTGTGTTCTTAAAGTCTGTTGTTTCTTTGTTAATTTTCTTTCTTGAGGATCTATCTAATGATGTTAGTGGGTTATTGAAATCCCCTACTATTATAGTATTGCTGTTGATCTCACCCTGTATTTTCATCAAAGTCTGCTTTATGTATTTAGGTGCTCCTATATTAGGTGCATAGCTATTTATAATGGTTATATCTTCCTGTTGGATTGCTCCCTTTATCCTTATGTAATGACCTTCTTTATCTCTTACTATAGCCTTTGTTTTAAAGATTATTTTGTCTGATATAAGTATTGCTATCCGAGTTTCTTTTCCTTTGCTGTTTGCATGAAATATTTTTTCCATCCTTTTACCTTCAGTCTATGTGCATCTTCTGTTTTAAGGTGTGTGTCTTGTAGACAGCATATGTACGGGTCCTGTTTTCTTATCCATGCAGCTTCTCTATGTCTTTGGATTGGATCATTTAATCCATTTACATTTAAGGTTATTATTGATATGTAGTTGTTTATTGTCATTTTATTCTTTTAAACTGTAGTTTTCTTTTGCTATATTCTTTTCCCACTTTGATCTGTTTACAACAGGCCCTTAAACATTTCCTGCAGCATTGGTTTGGTTGTAATAAATTAATTGAGTTGTGTGGGTTTTATTGTTTGTTTGACTCTCATCTGGGAAGCTTTTAATTTCTCCTTCAATTTTAAATGATAGCCATGTTAGATAAAGTTGTTTTGGTTGTAGGCTCTTGTTCTGCATTACTTTGAAAATTTCTTCCCATTCCCTTCTGGCCCCAAGTGGTTGTGTAGAGAAGTCAGATGTCATCCTTATGGAGGCTTCTTTGTAGGTGATAGCCCTTTTCTCGCTAGCAGCTTTTAATATTTTCTATTTATTGCTTAGCTTTGGTATTTTAATTATGATGTGTCTTGGTGTAGGTTTCTTTGGGTTTCTCTTTAATGGAGTTCTCTGTGCTTCTTGAACTTGTGAAACCCTTCCCTGCATCAATTTAGGGAAGTTTTCAGCTATGATTTGATTGAATAAAGTTTTTATCTTTTGTTCTTTCTCTTCTTCAGGAATTCCTATGATGCGGATGTTATTTCTCTTCATGTTGTCACAGAGCTCTCTTAGAGTTTCCTCAGACTTTTTGAATCTCTTCTTTTTTCTGTTCTGCTTCCATGCCTTCATTCTTCTTGTGCTCCAACTCGCTGATTCAATCCTCAGCTTGATCCATCCTGCTTTTAATTCCTTCCATTGTGGTCTTCATTTCTAATACTGTATTTTTCATCTCCAACTGATTCTTTCTTAATATTTCAATGTCCTTTTTTATACTTGCTATTTCTTTTTTTAGGTGTTCATAATGACCATCCATTGTTGTTCTAAGATCCCTAAGCATCCTAACAATCATTATTTTAAACTCTGCATCTGGTAGTTGGTTATTTCCATATTACTCATTTCATTTTCTGGAGGTTTCTCTTGTGGTTTCATTTGGATTGCAGTTCTCTGTCATCTCATCATGTCTGTGTGTTTGGTGTGTTGTTTGTAGAGCTGGTTAAGTCTAGGCTTGATGTTGTCTGCCTTTAATTTTCAGTTGTGTTATTTCTAGGTCTTCTTGTGTTGGCATCAGCTGTTGTTTGTAATCCACTGTCGGATTTGGCTTTTCTAGTAGAGCTGCTTTGAAGTCTTGATTTGTTCATTTTCTTCTCAGTTTTCTTAACTTGGTGGTAGTCTTGTTTTCAACAAGATATGTTTTCTTAAAATGGAAAAGGAATTTGTAATTAAGTAAAACATAAAATTTATTGGTCATTTCAATTGATGTTTGTAAATAAATCATTAGAATGTAAAACATAAATGTACTAGAAAATAATTTAAATCCTTTTTCCCAGTGACCTTTAGAATTAGAAAACTTAGACTTCCCTTTATAAGGGAAGCATAAAGCCCTACCAGGACTGTTAGAATCTGTAAAATAATCGAGACCACCTCAAAAAAATGTTTCTAATTGCCTAGCTTAGGTAAGATTTTTCTCCCAAGCAAGTGAAGAAGATTTAGACATTTTCCCTCAGTTTCTGTTAGCCAGGATCAGAAAAAAAATACTGAGGCAATCAACTTAGCCTTTTACATAACAATCAGCTCTAAAAATTAAAAAATGTATTATAAATTTTATAAATGTGGCATCATCAGCTGTTAAAAATAAATAAGTGAATAAAACTAAGCATTTCTGAAGGGATATTGCTCCTCCCTCAATCACATAACTTTGCTTAGCTCCTAAAATGACTGGTTAGTCAATGATGGGTAGGATTCCTGAAAGAAGGAATGACCTAAGACAGGCACAGTTGAAAAAGAAGCCCTAAAGAGAAAGCTTAAAAACAAGCAAAGGTGAGGCTCAAACCCTCACCCCATAAATGCAGAAGCCTGATCCTCTGAGGTAGTGGCTTTCATCTACTGACCAGGACACCAAAAGAGGGGAGACTCCCTAAACTTAAGAAAAATCAGGATGCTGAAGATGCTACCTAAAACGAGTGGGGCTTCCAGAAAATTTTAGTAACTTTACTAAAACCCTTATTGCTAAAAGTTTATTCGCAACCAATTAGAAAAAGATTTTGCCAGCAGGAAGGAAATAATTAAAAAGACCAGACTTAAAATCTATTCCAGAAGGCGTAATATCTCTGTGTTTAGTTTACATCCAAGTAAATTCTAAGCAAGGTAAGGAAATTGTTTAAAAAAAGAAAACACAAACTGGGAAAGAGGAACTTTCCCAAGTAAACTCTTAAAAATAGACTTTAATAAAATAATTAACAAATAAATAGAAGCTTTTTTTACTGAAAGTGGGGCCACAGTGATAGTTGTTAAGAAATTGCTATATAAAATTCCAGATTTAGCTTTCCCATTAATATTGGGTCTAATAATGGGCCTGCATTTGTATTCAGGGTCTTGCAAGTAATGGAAAAGGAACCCAATATTAATTAGAAACTAATTTGAAGTTACATTGTGCCCACAGGCCCCAAGGTTTCAGGGCAAATAGAACACATAAGTCAAATCATAAAGGAAATGTAACGACTCCATTCTTAAGTACTTGCAGGGTCTGCAAAGTACAAAGAATAGCAGGCTGTTCAAAAGACTGTCCAAGAGGCACTACCAGCACTGCCAGGAGATCTGGTACCTCCTTTTCAGCCTGGGGACTCAGTTCGAGTAAAGAAGTACATCACCCAAGGACTGACTCCCACGTGGACAGGTCCACACAACATGATCCTGACCACTCCCACAGCTGCCAAGGTAGAAGGCATGCCCGCCTGGGTCCACCATAGCTGGCTGAAGCCTGCAGTCTCAACAGAGACAACTTTGTAGACAGTGGAGACTGACTCCACCAACCCTTTTAAGTTATCCCTAAAAAGAACGGCATGCCCTGCTCGAGGCACAAACTGGAAGCTGGTTGGTCTACACAGGGATAATACATGAAGAATCTCAGTAAGGACATCCTTTCTTTTTTTTTTTTTTTTTTTTCAGTTTAGAGGGACTGTTGTCTTCATTTAATAATTAAATATATTACATACAGACCATTTAACATATTGCACCAAATCTTAAGACAAAGGATACTGGACATTAAGAAAGAGGTCCACCCCAGTCTTTACAATCTAGTGCATTTACTTTTCTTCTTGTGTGTACTCTGCTAGCATTATTACAAAAACCAAGATGTGATCCCAGTTTCTGCAATTTTAGCACAGTGCTTATAAGGACATCCTTTCAATCAGACTTTGAGGAAGAAGGGAAACGAGGAAAAAAGGAAAGCTAGTTTGGTTGTCACTAAAGGTTAAAATTTTTAAGAATTCTGCCTGACCAGGCATTGGGCTCCGATCCAGAAGACCCAGGTTAAAGACCTCAAGGTTGTCAGCTTGAGCGTGGGCTCATCTGGTGTGAGCAAAAAGCTCACCAGCTTGGACCCAAGGTCGCTGACTTGAGCAAGGGGTTACTTGGTCTGCTGAAGGCCCACGGTCAAGGCACATATGAGAAAGTAATCAATGAACAACTAAGGTGTCGCAACAAAAAACTGATGATTGATGCTTCTCAACTCTCTCCATTCCTGTCTGTCTGTCCCTATCTATCCCTCTCACTGACTCTCGCTGTCTCTGAAAGGAAAAAGATTTTTAAGAATTCTGACTAAAAAGAGTTGTATAATTTTAATAGAAATACTTTTGACAGAGAAAGGAATAAAATTTATAAAATTAATAATTTATATAAATTACAGAAAATCTGCCCAGGTTTTAAAAAATAAATCAGTAGCATTTGTTTCTTCAGTAGACTGTATTACTATTAATAGAAACATAAAGTCTACCTGATAAATATTTGTTACATGTTATAGGCTGATATTTTTACTCAACAGCCTCAAGCACCTCGTTAAAATTGAGTCAAGCCCTGGCCGGTTGGCTCAGCGGTAGAGTCTCGGCCTGGCGTGTGGGGGACCCAGGTTCAATTCCTGGCCAGGGCACATAGGAGAGGTGGCCATTTGCTTCTCCACCCTGCCCCCCTCCTCCTCTCTGTCTCTCTCTTCCCCTCCCGCAGCCAAGGTTCCATTGGAGCAAAGATGGCCCGGGCGCTGGGGATGTCTCCTTGGCCTCTGCCCCAGGCGCTAGAGTGGTGATGGTTGCGGCAGAGCGACACCCCAGAGGGGCAGAGCATCGACCCCTGGTGGGCAGAGTGTCGCCCCTGGTGGGCGTGCTGGGTGGATCCGGTCGGGCGCATGCGGGAGTCTGTCTGACTGTCTCTCCCCGTTTCCAGCTTCAGGAAAAAAAAAATTGAGTCAAGGATTTGACTCAGAATGTAAAACCAGTGGGGAATGTGGTAAGGTGCCAAAGAACTGTAATACTTAGTATTGGCAACGGGCAATGCCATTTTAAAGAGGAAAAGTCAGGCTTTCTGTCCTGTCTTTTCTTTGGAAAATTGAAGGAAAAAGATATAAAAATCTCCTGATTTACAAGGACAACTGGGTCATTTATTTTTAGTTCTCTGAAAGGATTAAGATTATTTAAAGCACTTCTTTTCCCTTTCAATAAGAGACAAAATTTACATACCACCCTACATTGATTTTGGCTCTCTCTCCCTTCCTGGAATCCTGAGATTAACATGTACCTCTAGGGCAGGGGTCCCCAAACTTTTTACACAGGGGGCCAGTTCACTGTCCCTCAGACCAATAGAGGGCCATACTATAAAAAAACTATGAACAAATCCTTATGCACACTGCACATATCTTATTTTAAAGTAAGAAAACAAAATGGGAACAAATACAATATTTAAAATAAAGAACAAGTAAATTTAAATCAACAAGCTGACCAGTATTTCAATGGGAACTATGCTCCTGTCACTGACCACCAATGAAAGAGGTGCCCCTTCCGAAAGTGCAAGCGGGGGCTGGATAAATGGCCTCAGGGGGCCGCATGTGGCCCGCGGGCCGTAGTTTGGAGACCCCTGCTCTAGGGAAAGGAGGAAAGATAGATACTAAAAGGTTTATGAATGTGTTTTACTATGTAAAATGACATTACCATTGTGTTACCTTGAAAGTTTTAATGTTTCTTAAATCTCCTAGACCAGTGGTCCCAACCCCCGGGCAAAGGACCAGTACCGATCCGTAAGCCATTTGGTACTGGTCCGCAGAGAAAAAATAAATAACTTACATTATTTCCGTTTTATTTATATTTAAGTCTGAATGATGTTTTATTTTTTAAAAATGACCAGATTCCCTCTGTTACATCCATCTAAGACTCACTCTTGATGCTTGTCTCGGTCACATGATACATTTATTTGTCTCACCCTAAAGGCCAGTCCGTGAAAATATTTTCTGACATTGAATCGGTCCATGGCCCAATAAATTTTGGGGACCACTGCCCTAGACAAATGTTATAAGCTTGTTAATGATTTTGTCATGTTGTCATGCTCCACCAACCTGTACGTGGTCAAAGGGTATATAACCATCCTCTGAGATATATTTAGGGCTGCAAAATTTGGGTCAGATAGGCCCCGTGTCAGTCATATGCAGCCAGCATATTAAAAAACCTCCTTTTTTAATAAAACCTTTCAAAATTCATCTAGACTTAATGTCTCTACGTAAACCCACTGTTGGGCAGATAAAATATATTATGCTCACTTTGTTAAAGATGGCGCTGCCCACATGGAAGCCTGTCATCCATGTGATATTAATGTGTGTTGGGGCGGGCTGTGGCCAGGCAAGGTTCTTGTAGCCTAGGGCTTGGTTTTGGGACTAAGCCTTTCCCACCCTTTTTGATGTGCGGTGGTACAATCCCATCATGCCTCAGATAAGTGACTTTGTATTAGAGACTTCCCTATTTTTTTTTTAATTTTTATTTTATTTATTCATTTTAGAGAGGAGAGAGATAGAGAGAGGAGAGAGAGACAGGGGGGAGGAGCTGGAAGCATCAACTCCCATATGTGCCTTGACCAGGCAAGCCCAGGGTTTCGAACTGGCGACCTCAGCATTTCCAGGTCGACACTTTATCCACTGCACCACCACAGGTCAGGCCTAGACTCCCTATTTTGTATATTGGATTAAAGGTTTTGATTTCTACACTATAAAGTGGGGGCAGAACGGGAGTTTGCTCTCTTGGTTCCTGAGATTAGCATCAGAAAGGAGAGCAGAGAAGGGCCAGGTGGAGGAGGCCAGGAGAAGCAGCCAAGATGGTGGAGTGCTGAGGGAGAAGCCAGTTTGTGCAGAGTTTGTGCAGGGATAAGAAAGGAGATGGGGAACAGAGATGAATAACTCTGGTGAGCTAGAAACCTCTGATTCTATGAAACTCGAATAAGTCAGTAGCTTTATGAGCACTGAATGTGAGTGGGTTTTGGAGCCCAGTGTGTGTTTTTACTTGCCTGCCAGATGCAAGCTAGGATTAAATATGATGGCCCACCAGTTTTTGACTTTGTTGTTTCTTTACTGACTATCCGAATCCAATGCAAACCTGCATGGGCCAGGCCACTGTGATGGTGTCTGCAGCAACTGGCCTCACATTTGGCCTAGTCCAGGGGTCTCAAACTCAACTCAGCATGTGGGCCGCAGAGCAAGATCACAGCCATTCGGCGGGCCGCACTAGGTCTACAAAAGGCAACTGTTACGCAACACTTTTCAGTGTCACAAAACGACCAGAAACTGTAGTTCGTGGATTAGTCTGCGGGCCACACAAAATTGTTCGGCGGGCCGCGAGTTTGAGACCCCTGGCCTAGTCTGTGGCAGGATTCGATACAGATGAGTATGGAGCCACCTTTGAGCGATGGAGTAGAGGACTGGCTGCTGTTATGGTTCCCTATGGCTGTCCTTTTGGGGGGCCGTAGTTTGGCTGACTTTTACAGCCATGCGAGGGGAAACTGAGAGCTCTGTGGAATAGGCTGCCCGAGACCTGCAAACCGAGCAGTGGAAGGAGCTGGAGCAAATGTGGGAGAAAGAGATGCCGACCCTGGAGCTGAAGCAAGCACCGAAGGAAGCCGACCAGGTTTGCGAGATTCATTTGTAAATGAAGCAGATGCTGGAGAAGGATTCACAGGTTCGTGAGTTGCAGACTGCCCTGGACGTTGTGGAGAGCCAACAGCAGCAGGAGGCCGGGTTGAGGACTGAGCTGAGCCCAGGCCGGGGGCTGCAAGGCCGGCAGCAGGAGCTGATGTTTCCAGTTCCTCTTTGGAGGATGAGGAAAATCGGGCTGGAGTGGCAATCCATAGTCTCCAGAAGGTGAGAGCCCAGCAGCAAGGAATACTTACTATGTTCTTGGTAGGTCTGCGATTTTGGAACGTAGGGGTGGGGGCCATTATGCTCTCCGGAGCAGAGATGAAAATGCTGATTGCCATTGCCACGTGCCCCTCCTTGGGACAGTGTAAAACCTGCCAGGACGGTAGGAATGAGGGGGGTGGCTGAGGCCTTATGTGCATGGACTGATTTCCTGGTCTATGACCGGAGTGGACACTGGCTCCTTTGTTGGATGGACTTATGGATTTTAAACAATGTGAAATACCCTGATGGGGGTGGGGGGTGGCTTTGCTGGAAGCACTCCCGTACCCTGGGAAGCTTTTACCATGGCTAGAGAGAAGGCTGAGAACATTTTGCGCTTTGGGCTAAGTGCTCAGAGACTGGTGAAATGTACCTTTGTAATTGTTGAAAGTATATGATTTGTCATGTTGCTGTAATTTGTGTAATCTGCCTAATTTCCTTGCACAGGGATGCTGGTGATGTAGATTGTGGGTAGTAAAGTGAGCATAGCGGTGGATTGTTGGGCACATAAAATATATTATGCTCACTGTGTTAAAGATGGCACTGCTCAGGTGATATTAATGTGTGTTGGGGGCGGGCTGTGGGCAGGCAGGATCCTTGTAGCCTGAGGCTTGGTTTTAGGACTAAGCCTTTCCCACCCTTTTTGATGTGCAGTGGTACAATCCCATCATGCCTCAGATAAGTGACTTTGTATTAGAGACTTCCCTATTTTGTATATTGGATTAGAATTTTTTATTTCTACACTATAAAATGAGGGCAGTACGGGAGTTTGCTCTCTTGGTTCCTGAGATTGGCATTAGAGAGGAGAGCAGAGAAGGGCACGTAAAGGAGGCCAGGAGAAGATGGTGGAGTGCTGAGAAAGAAGCCAGTTTTTTGTTAGCCTTTCAATTGAGAACACTGACTTGTTTTAGCGTTCTTCCTGAGCAATATCAGAAGGAACCTGAGAGTGAAATTCACGACATTGGCATAAATCTTGTCCACCAGGACTGAACACTGGACATCACCACGGTTTCCTGGGAAAGTCCCTGGAAATTTCTGTGCGTGGCTCCACAGCGGAAGGGCAGCTTTCTTCTTGGAAGGCTTGGTCTCTCTTCTGGCTTCCAACCGCCACAGCTGCTCGAGAAGGCTTTCGTGGGGACCTATGTTTGTCATTTAGGTCCCTTTTCCTGCAGGGTGGTGAGGTTTTGGTTCGAGTGAGCTTGCTCTCTGTGTCTGGCACCGTTGTGGGGGCTTTCTGGAGACCCCATGTGGGAGTCGCTGTGGGTGTGGGGGGCTGTGCGTGCCTGCGTGGGGCAGAAGCAGGCGTGTGGGCTGACGGGGACCAGGGACTAGGGAAGTGAGGGAGTCTCCACGGTGTCTGCTTCTGCTGCTGCTGCAGCTTGGTGCCTCCTCAGCCCAATCTTCTCTCTCCTCTTCCCTCCAAGACAGGTGTCCTGCCTGCTAACGTGCATTCGAATCTAGTGTTCTGACTGGGACAGCTCCCCGACCAGTAGCTCAGTTGTACTGAGTCAGAGATGTGCAGTGAGAGGCAGGCACGTGCTAGTGGTCGGCAGCTGGAACAAAACAAGCTGGACTCCTGCGGTTATTGAAAATGAAACAGTTCCTGGACGGCAGGACTCATATCTCACAGGAAGCGAGGGCCTCTGACCATGGTCCCCAAAGGACTCTGTTCCCAGGCCTGCATCAAGCCCGATGTCTTTATCCAGGGAGGCACTCAAGCTGACACTTTGACTCTCCCCTGGCTGCTGTTGAGGGTGCTCTGGCTGGAGCTTAAACCATTGGCGATGGAGTGAAAAGTTTGCTCATGATCTGGGAGACAGAGACCGGCTCTGGGCCTGCCCCGCCCTGCCCTGAGAGGAGTGGGACGGGGGGGGGTAGTTCTGAACCCGCTGACCCTCCAGCCCCCTCCTTACTCAGTCCCTGTCCTCCTGCTCCAAGCCAGGCCCCTGTCCTCTTCATGCAGATGCAGGGAGGGAGGGCCGAGCACACAGGATCCCTCCTGCCTGGAGCTCACAGCCCAGAGGGGGAGCAGAAAGACACAGGGAACTGCAGTGGGACAGGACCCATGCGGGGAGAGGGGGAGGTCCTGGGGACTGGGGACCAGGGAGTGGCAGCTGAGCCTGGCTGGGGATCAGGGCAGCTCCTCAGAGGGGGGGTGTCTGTCTGATGTGGAGGAGAGGGAGCGGGTGTGGGGAAGGTGCTGGGGGCAGAGAGAAGCGGTTGTGCAGAGGAGCAGAGTGACAGTGAGCTGTGTGGAGAGGGGACCGGCAAGTCCTTCAGTCAGGACCAGGGACAGAGTCCTGGGAGGGAGAGGGGGCGGGGCCCTAGGTGGCGCAGGGGGTGGGACAGGGCCCTGGGAGAGAGAGGGGGGTGAGGAAGAAACAGCAGGAGGACCTGAGAGCTGCCCAATGTCATATTTGTGCCCTGAGGTCAGTGAAGGTCATGGCTGATGGGCCTCTTTGGAAAGCCACAGTGGGTCCTGGAGAGATTATACATGGAGTGTTAAGGACAAGGGGCAGGATGCTGGTCAGAAAACCATGGGATCACATGATCAGGAACTGGCTGCCCTGACCAGTCACAGGTGAGATCTGAATGCAGAAGTGGAATCTGAGTGAAGTTCTGGGGTCAACGTCAGCTGCTGGACATTGACATGGAATAGGGCAATGGGAAGGGGACCCCTGATCTCAGATTGAGTGGCCTGAGATGATGACAGTAGGAGGTTTGTCATTTGTTGGGGGCTGGAATAAAATGAGTGAAAAACAGAAAAATTCCTAAATCAGAAAGCTGCCCGACTCAGGGTAGGGACATGAGGAGCAGGGAGGGGGTGTGGGAGGGGAGCAGAGAGGTATTCAGCTGGAGCTCACTTAGATTTCTGGAAGATGAGGGGATAAGTCAGATCAGCCACTTGAGAAATTGTTAGAAAGTTGTTTGGCTGCATATACTGGAGCTCAACACACACTCCTCGGCTTCATGACAGAGCGATTGTACTACTGGACGTACACTCCGGAGAAATGTGTGTGTATACCCATACACATACCGGTTCCGGAACACTGTCTTATTCTAAATTCATTAGCTACCGCTCCCCCACTGAGCGTGTCTAGGGCCCATTGCTGCTAGGGCTGTTGCTCCTGAGCAAGCCAGGTGTGCCCTGCGTTTATAGCTGCAAATGACTGAGGGCTTCAGTTAGTCTACCGGGGCTCCTCCGGGGGGCAGCAGCACTTCAGACTTACCACTTACACATCAGAATGGCTTAGCTTCACAGTATCTCATGAGAGACATTTTCAATTTCACACCCAGAGCTCCAGGCAGTTTCTCATCTTCCTTTCCCTTGTGCTTCAGGCGTATTCCTTCCAGGGACTCAGCTCTATGGGGAGATCCCAGCTCCCATGCCGTAGCTCTCTGGTCTACACTCGATATTCTAGTCTGCACACAGGCATCATAATTCCAGTGTGAACCTCAAGAGCCCACGTCTGCACTAACACGCGCAGGTCAGCACCCGTCCCTGATACACAGGTATCCGCACACACGTTCACTACTTCAACTCTTAGCTTCATCTTCAGTCCTGGAAGTTGAGTATGTTCTTATATTTTATGTTCACTTACACATTTATAAGATCCTTCTAACTGTTTTAGAAGTCAGACCTTATATGTAAGGCGTTACAGTACATCTGGGCTGACAATGGTGAAGAAGAGGAGTCATGAGACTGGCTGTTAGAATAATTTTTCAATAGTGATGTCAGCTGGAGACAGCTCGATTCCTGGAGCCCATCGGGGACCATGCCTCTGTTTCCTCTCTGGGACCCACAGGTGGAATCCCGGGAGCTGGTGCAGCCAGCATCATGTCCGCCCTGACTGACAGGCCGTAGTGAAGAAGGAGCTGTTGATCGATGAGGCAGGGAGTGACAAGTACCATGTCAATAACAAACACCATGACAAATACCCACCGCTGCCTCCCAGCAAAATCGTCCAGCATGCGGAGGATCTGGTGGGACAGGAGGTGCTCCACTAGCTGACCAGTGAGAACTGTGAGCACTTTGTGAATGAGCTGCGCTACGGAGTCTCCCACAGCGACCAGGTGTGTCCTCAGCCTGTGTCCCTGTCCCCAGGAGCCATAACACTCCTTCAGCTGACAGAGGCTGGGCTTCAGTGTGGGCCGAGAAGGGGTGGGGACAGATGCATTAATGAGACAATTATCAGAGACTAAATCTCTGCTCTGAGGACATGACAGTGGGAAAGGGAAGAGGGTGGGGACACCTGCTGCTGGAAGTGCAATCCCTGCAGTTAGAGGTGATGTCACAGCCGTGACCGTCACCCCATAACCAAGCCCTCCCAGACTGCCAGGCCCTGAGATGGACCCTTCCCACAGCCCCAGAGGAGGGTATTATTATCCCCAATTGACAGGTGAAGAAGTTGAGGTTCTCAGCACTTAAGTAACTTGTCCATGGCCATTGATTTTATCAAACAAATCTGTGTTGAGTCTGCAGACTTGGTCCTTGTCTTGTCCTGGGAGTGCCACTGTGCAGGTGAGTAGCAGAGCTGGGATTTGAAGCCCAAGTGTATCTGATACAGCTCACTGTGCTTATGCAAAGCCCTGTCCTCAGGAGCTGCACTTTTGTTCACTTACTAAGCTTGGTTTTGGCCAGGACCCCTCATTTTGAAAGTATTTTTCACCTGGGTAACTTAACTTCCTTCATGTTCCCTCTCACTCCCTCCTCTCCCTGCCTGCACTTCGGTACCTTGTTTGTTTGTTTGTTTTTGGTGAGGATATTGGAAAAGTTGTTAGATGCTTGTTGAAGCAAAGTGTATAATGTTTTCAAAATTTTGAAGGTATTGTTTCACTGTCACTTAGCTAATGCATTTGTTTTCATGATTCTGAAATGGTTCAGATTTTTGATCCTTTGCATGTGATCTAGTGTTTTAAATTTTGGGTTTTTGGGGGTTTCTTTGGTAGAAGGTTGCTCTAAAATTTCACTGTGAAATCCCTGTGTGACTCTCTGGCTATATACTCTGCTGGGCACTTGATTTCTCGTTTCAGTCTGGAGACGCATTCCTTCAGTTCTGGGAGTTTTCCAGTTTCTCCTCTCTCATTCTGAAACCCCAGTTATGGGGATGTTGGACCAATTATCCTTCTGATTTTTTATCTTCTCTGGCCTCCTTTCCATGTACATATTTATTGTTTAATTAGAATACTAATATTTTATGATATATTTGGGTATAATAGTTTTTTTAAGTAGCAGAGACAATATCAGCATAAAAAAGAGAAAATTATGCAAAATAAATCTGTTTATAATATTGGTGACAGTGCACAAGACTTGAGGTCCTCATTCATACACGGCTTCTACTTCGGGTCCATTTCCTTACTCCTATGAAGCAATTACCCTCAAGTAAAATGTGTCTTGGAAACCTGGGAAGCAATAACATAGTCCATGAACATCAGGGTGCTACATTAGGAAGATTAGTAGATTCATAAAATATCTCCTAGTCATCTCATTTTGAGTTCTTCTTCATGGATTATTCATAGACAAAAGAACAGATTCACAGGTTGATATAAAGAATCATGTGTCAATACAAAATTGTTACATAACTTATTAAAATAGTTGTGTCACTAGGCACAAACAATACTTACAGCAATTAAATACAATTCCAAATTTGAGAGAGTGAAATAACTAAGAAATAGTTTCTATCAATTACATTTTATATAAACCATAATTCAAGTCTCCTTGCAAAATGAAACAGTGCAAATGGGACACATCACAGTATTCGTCCTATGGCTTCAGCCCTATGCACTTCCCATCCACCTTGGCAGGCAAAAACAGTGACAATGCAACAATAAGACAGCGTAAAGAATTTTACAGGATCTCAACACAGAAGATAAAACCAGAATGGGTTTCAAAACAAAAAGAGGTGCCATGTACACTGTTCCCAATGTTTCCCCTTTCACTTCACAGCTGAAGATGAGGGTTTCTCAACCTGAGCACGACTGACATTGTGCTCACTGGCAACGAGGGTAATCCTTCATCATCGTGACTTGCCCTGTGCTTGGCAAGACAGTTAGCGGCATCTGTGACCTCTGCCCACAAGATGCCAGTAGCACTCGCCGACCCTCACGTATAAGAACCAAAATGTCTGTAGATATTGCCAAATTTTCCCCAGAGGGAAGAACTGTCCCCACTTGAGCACTGCTGGCCTGACTGAATGGTGGTCATAACACACGGTGTGGCCAAACTGGAATGTGACTTCCATATGGCTCCCACCTGCTTGGAGATGGTGGATTGAGCAGATGTCAGACATGTGAGCAGTGTGTCTCTCTGTGAGTGCTGTCACAGTGGGGACTCCCCTGTTACTGAAGTCATGAGGGCATTGTGTTTGCCTTTAATACTGTGGTCAGTCATTCTGTTTCTTTGCCCAGTGCTCTTTGAAGCAGATTAGATTTTTCCTCAAGAGAGTATTTATGACTTGTGGGTAAAGGGCTGTGGGCTGGCAGGGTCATTGTAGCCTGGGGCTTGGTTTGGGACTGAGCCTTTCTCACTCTTTTGTGATCTCTTAACACTAAGATTTGTTAATACTATCATCTTTAATACAAAGATCTTTTAATACTAATATCTTTTAATACTAAGACCTTTGCAACACTAAGCTTTTACCCACCCCCTGGACTAGGGGTCAGGAGCCTTTTTGGCTGAGAGAGCCATGAATGCTACATATTTTAAAATGTAATTTTGTGAGAGCCATACAACGACCCATGTACATTAAGCATTATCCAATAAAATTTTGGTGTTGTCCCGGAGGACAGCTCTGATTGGCTCTGGCCATCGGCAACCATGAACAGGAGCAGTTAGAAATGAATGGATTATAGTACATGAGAATGTTTTATATTTTTAAAGTTATTATTTTTTTTATTAAAGATTTGTCTGCGAGCCAGATGCAGCCATTGAAAGAGCCACATCTGGCTCACGAGCCATAGGTTCCCGCCCCCTGCCTTGGACTGTTGCATTGATGTAGGGTGGTGCACTCTTATGAGGAATCCCGTTTATGCCTCAGATGAGTGGCTTTGTATCAGACACTTCCCTATTTGTATATTGGCTTAAGGTTTTAATTGTCTACGCTATATGTTCGGCAGATAAAATATATTATGCTCATTTTGTTTAAGATGGCGCTGCCCATGTGGAGGCTTGTCGCCCAGGTGATATTAATGTGTGATGGGGGCGGGCTGTGGGAAGACAGGATCCTTGTAGCCTGGGGCTTGGTTTTAGGACTGTGCCTTTCCCACCCTTTTTGATATGGGGTGGTGCAATCCTATCATGCCCCAGATAAGTGACTTTGTATTAGAGACTTCCCTAGCTTGTATATTGGATTAAAGGTTTTGATTTCTGCACTATAAAGTTGGGCAGACCAGGAACTTGCTCTCTCTTGATTCCTGAGAAAGCATTAGAGGAGAGAGCAGATAGGAGAGCAGAGAGAAGCCACATGGAGGAGGCCAGGAGAAGCAGCCAAGATGGTGGAGTGCTGAGTGAGAAGCCAGTTTGTGCAGAGTTTGTGCGGGGATAAGAAAGGAGATGGGGGCCTGACCAGGCGGTGACGCAGTGGATAGAGTATACGACTGGGATGTGGAGGACACAGGTTTGAGATCCTGAGCTCGCCAGTTTGAGCGTGGGCTCATTTGGTTTGAGCAAAGCTCACCAGCTTGGACCCAAGGTCGCTGGCCTGAGCAAGGGGTTACTCGGTCTGCTGAAGGCCCACAGTCAAGGCACATATGAGAAAGCAATCAATGAACAACTAAGGTTCACAACGAAAAACTAATGATTGATGCTTCTCATCTCTCTCCGTTCCTATCTGTCTGTCCCTATCTATCCCTCTCTCTGACTCTGTCTTTGTAAAAAACAAACAAAAATAAAAAATAAAAAACTTTAAGTCAAAGAAAGGAGATGGCGAACAGAGGTGAATAAGTCTGATGAGCTAGAAACCTTTGATTCTAGGAAACTCGGATAAGTCAGTAACTTTGTAAACACTGAATGTGAGTGGGTTTTGGAGCCCAGTGTGTGTTTTTACTTGCCCACTGGGTGCAAGCTAGGATTAAAGATGATGGCCCACCCGCTGTTGGCTCCATTTTTTCTTTACCAACTGTCCAAATCCAATGTGAACCTGCATGGACCAGGCGGCTGTGATAGTGGCCCTGGCTACTGGCTTTACACTATATAATAAAGCAAAGACTGGGGACTCTCTCTCTCTGATCTTGCCATCAGCACTGCAGATGCCTCCCGATCTCATCCTCTGTTCTCAGTGAGTCTATTTTTTTTAATTCTGCACCATTCTCCCTCAGGACCTGGAATTAGTAGCTGCGCTAGTTTGCAGCAAATGGCACCCAAACAGGGACCAGGGTAAGAGAAAACTAAAACTAAAGGCAGTGATGGAACTCCTCAAGTGTGTACAGTGAGTAAAGAAAATTTTTGGAGAGAGTATAGTCAGAAGTAATAAATTCTGGGACAATTAGGGTCAAAAGTAGGGGACCCTTTGTAAGAAGAATTATGCAGCTAGAATGCTTTTTACAATATATTCAAGATGTATGCCCCTGGTTTCCAAAGAAGGGAATGGTTAGTTCTGCTACAGGGTAGCAAGTAGGTAAAGTTCTGAAAAGGCAGTGGTGTGAGGAGACTATGGCAGGTGGTCCTGTACTTTGTGGCTTGGGGGCCTAAAGAACATGGGACAGTGTGGCTGCTCCTAGTTAAACTGAAGTAGAAGAGAAATCTTTTCATGGTCTTCCTGAGCCGCCAGTTACAGCAACTATGGAATTTGAGGATGGTTAGGAGACTCAGCTATTAAAGTTATAGCTTTTCCTGTTATTGTCTGATTGTTTAATGTGTTAGCAACAATCCTGAGCTATTATTTTGTTTCTTTCCTAGTCTTTGCCTGGAAATTTAGGCAGGGGACCCCTGGTGGCTTTGACTACAAAATTTCTCATGCAGCTGTCAAGAGCAAATTTTCTCAGGGAGATTTTGTTTAGTCCCATCCTTCAGTCCCTCTGTCAGAAAATGCCCTGACTAAAACCAGGCAGGCATCTTTCTAATCTGGTTGTGCTCTGAAATCCTCAGTTTCTCTCTGGTTTGTCTGCTTCGTCTAATTCTTGTTTCTGTTTAGTCTTTGTTTAATGTTGTCTAAAATGTGTCTGTTTTTAAGACCTGAATTAAGTTTTTCTTTGCACAAATTGGAAATGCCAGCTCTAATATTGAAAAATTAAAATGATTTTAGAACTTGTAAGGAGAGCTCATTTAAATTTAAATAGAATAGAATGTAGATCCTTAAGGCCTACTAATTTGGTTAGTGCATTGTGAGGTATGTACTGAGTTAGGAGCCCAATAGGAATTCAAGTGTTAGGATTACTCAAAGTTATATGTTATACTTGTGTTTTTGTGTATAAATTGTCTTGTTTATGTGTAAGGCTATACTCAGGTAGGTAAAACAATGGAATTGAGCAAAATTAAGCAGGGCCCTAATAAGTCATTTCAAGAATTTGTCTCAAGCTGCTTCAGGAAGTTAGAGGAACAGTATAAGGATGTTTATTCTGCTTCTCAGGCCACACCCTGCAAAAGGGGCCCCGAGGGAATTGGAGATTTGGCTCCTCTGATTTTTTGCCTATTAAAATAAAAAGATATATCAGTAAAGCCCTGAAATAGAGCTAACAATATAAGGGCGTAAATTCAGAAGACTCTTAGATACAGGAGCTAATATATCTGTTATTGCTGAGCAACATTAGTATTCTTCCTGGCCCATTTATAAAGCAGTATCTGGGCTGTGAGGCATAAGAGTCCCCTCAACAAAGCTCTAGTTTTTTACAATGGGAAGATAAAGAAGGTCATTCTGGACTTTTTCAACCTTATGTGCTCCCTGGATGGCCAGTTAATTTGTGGGGTAGAGATGTTTTCAAAATATGGGAGCATTGCTTATCAGTCCTAATAATTTAGTCAGTGTTCAAATGCTTGATCAGGGGATTTTGCCCACTAAGGGATTAGGGAAAGAAAAAGGGGGATTCTCACCCCCATAGAAGTGACACCCAATACCAGAAGGCGTGTATTAGGATATCAAAATATAGCATAGGGGCCTTGATACATCCTGCTACCTCAATAATGCATTATGCAGACCCAATTACTTGGAAATCAGATAATTCTCTCTAGGTAGACCAATGGCCCCTTTCTCAGAAGAAACTTAAGGCAGCTGCACAATTGGTACAAGAGCAGTTACAGCTTGGACACATTGAACCATCTAATAGCCCATGGAATACGTCTATATTTGTTGTTAAAAAGAAATCAGGAAACTAGAGGCTATTACAAGATTTGAGAGCAATAAATAAGACTATGGAAATTATGGGTCCTCTCCAGCTAGGACTCCCTTCTCCTACTGCCATTCCATGGAATTATCACCTTGTAATTATTGACTGGAAGGATTGCTTTTTTACTATTCCTTTAAGCCCTTATGATTGCAAGTGTTTTGCATTCAGTGTCCCTTCACTTAATTTCCAGGCTCCAATGGAGCCATTCTAGTGGAGAGTTTTGCCTCAAGGTATGGCTAACAGTCCTACCTTGTGCCAAAAATATATGTTGCTCAAGCTGTCTCTCCAGTACAAAGGCATCACCCTAAGGTGTACATAATTCATTATATGGATGATATTCTTATTGCTCATCCAGATAAAGACACTGTGCTGACCATTTTGCAACAACTAGAATATTCTTTGAAAGAATTAGGACTTTATATAGCTCCTGGAAAAGTACTGTAATCTTTGCCTTTCTCTTATTTAGGACAAATTACTGAGGGACAACAAATTCGTCCACAAAAATTAGAAATCAGGGCAGATCATTTGAAAACTTTAAATGATTTCCAGAAATTAAGAGACATTAATTGGCTTAGACCTTCCTTGAAATTAACTACCAGGGAACTGAAGCCACTTTTTGATAGTCTTAATAATTTTTTTTTCCCCTTTTACAGAGACAGAGAGAGAATCAGAGAGAGTGATAGACAGGGACAGACAGACAGGAACAGAGAGATGAGAAGCATCAATCATTAGTTTCTCATTGCACATTGAGACACCTTAGTTGTTCATTGATTGCTTTCTCATATGTGCCTTGACCACACGAGTAACCCCTTGCTGGAGCCAGCGACCTTGAGTCCAAGCTGGTGAGATTTGCTCAAACCAGATGAGCCCGTGCTCAAGCTGGCGACCTCGAGTCTCGAACCTGGGTCCTTCCGCATCCCAGTCCGACGCTCTATCCACTGCGCCACCACCTGGTCAGGCACTTTTTGATATTCTTAAAGGTTTGGCTGAACCAGCTTCCCCTCAGCAACTTACAGCTAAAGGACAGCAAGCTTGGAGTGACGTCACGGAAATGGCGCCATGAGAAGCGCATCCGACAGCTCTCCCCTAAATCACAACAAATTTACCAACTAGAAACAGAAAAATTTATCCTCGGAGCATTCCGGAGTTCCACACAAACTGAAAGCAAAAGGACTGTTATCACTTGAATCTGAGAGACGAGGGTGTGGAGGAAGCTACCGCAGCAGCGACGCTCATTCAAGCTGCGAGGGAGTGCGCCTGCGGTGAGTCAGCCCATATACTTGGGAACCGCGAGCCGCCGGGAGCCCCCACTGCGAGCCGCCGGGAGCCCCCACGAGCCGCCGCCGCGAGCGGCCGCCGCGAACCGCCACCACGAGCGGCCGCCAGGAGCCGCCTCGCACGCGCCCGGTCCGGTTGAGCACCGCTGACGTTCCCAGCAGCCCGCACACTGCGAGTGGGGGTCGCCGGCCACCGGTGCCCGGAGCGCCCCATTCGCGCGCGTGCCTTGGGCATTCCACGTGCCCAGGGCGCCCTGCTGGCCCACACACCCAGGGGGCTCCATTATCCTGCGCCTGGTGCGGTCCAGCCGCCAGCGGCGGGGCGAGCGGGAGAGGCTTGGGAGATTCTCTCCGTGGGCGGGGCACCTCACCCAGCCATTCAAGCTAACAATCAAGCGTTGGGGGAGGGGCGCGCGCAGGCAGCCTAAAATACCTTCGGAAGCACAGCTGCGACCCAATCACTGAAATTAGCTTAACCCATAAAATCTGCGCACCCTCGGTTCTAATTGATAAGATCTCTCTCAGTTCAGCGATCCAAGACAAGAGGCGTGATATTTTTTAGTGCCTCTCGCTAAAGGGGCGGGGGCAACTTCTGATTGATAGAGCCTCCATATTCAGGGATAAACGCTAACAAGAAGGACTTGGCAGATATTAAGGTCTATACTACACTAGTCGTAAGCAGAGACTAGTGCCTCTTCTTCCCTGCAAAAACAGGCTACAAAGTGTGGAAAGCCTGGGTTGAGAGGTCCAACTAAATGATAGGCGCTGAACAGTCACCTTGACAACAATTGACTCCCACCCCCGCCTGATTACACTGGAGGCCCTGACTCTCAGAGCCTTTCCCAAAGCCTTGCACTGAGTGGGGATAGAGTGGGGATTTCCCAGCTCTTTGAGCCTCTTACTCCCCAGGCAGAAGCAGTTGCAGCCTTATAGCTGGATCACCAGGCTGCTAATTCAGAAAGGGGGGACTAGGAGAGAGAATCCAGGAAAGCAAACTCTCTCATCGTTGGACCCTGCAAACGCCAACAAGCCTTTACTTCCAGCAAGACTAAAGCCAATTATATGACATTGCCATAGAATCCCATCAACTGCAAATCCCTACCTAAGAGTGACACAGGGGCAGAGCCTGGGGTACAGAGTCACCGACTAGGAAGAGGGAGAGAAAAGAAAAAGGAAGAAGTTAACCTCTCAAAATCAAGAAAAACCCACAGACTTTACAACTTGATCCACTAATTTTGTTGTTGTTGTTGTTGTTGTTGTTGTTTGTTTCTTCTATCTTTTTGCCTTTATTTCCTCCACCTCGGTCCTTCTATTCTCTGCCCATCTTATGCTTCCCCTTTCTTGAACTACACTACCCATGAGTGTTGCATTTTATTTTTCTTCTTCATCCTCACCCTCCTTTAAGGTTATACTCCAAAACACTTAACTCTCACTCTCTCCTCTTTTGTTTTTTTTTTGTTTTTTTTTTGTCTTGCTTTATTTTGTTTTTTTCTCCTCCTATTTTATTTCTTCCTTCGTTTTTCTCTTTTTCTTATTTTTTCCTTTCTATTCGTTTTTTCTTTTCTCATTTTACTTTCCTCCCATATAATCCTCAATCACGAACAAATTAGTCAATTTGGGACTCAAGGCTTTTTTTTGGCTTTATTTCTCTTTTTTGCTTTTGTTTTATTTTTTTTTTCTCTTGTTTGTTTATTTTTGTGGCATTTTGGGTCCTCCCAATCCAAGGTCTCCATTGTATTTAGTCTTCGCTCCACTTAATACAACAGATTTTTACTTATTATTTTTATTTTTTCTTCTTTATTATTCTTTTTTGGTCCTTTTTTCTGATTCCCTCTTATCCCTCTCATTATACCTCTTAGTTGACCATCACTTACAAGCAAATCATCTTATGCTTGTCTAAGATTTTCTTCCTTTTTTTTTTTTTTGCATTTAGTAGGTCCCTACTCCCTTTTTTTTGCCCCTTGAACTCTTCACCCCAAATCAGGCCCTCCATTATAGGCACGATATTTCCCTGAGGAGGGGAGAGGAGGGAAAGAGAAGAGAGAAAAAAAGGGGGAAATAATAAATTATTACTGTTTTTTTTTGTGGGGTGTTTTACCCTTTTTTTTTTTTTCTTTTTACTCTTTATTAATTCTAATTAGTGCTATCAATAAGACCACCCTCAGATGCCAATAAGAAAGAGGAAATCGAATATTATGGATACAAAAGAAAGAGAGGTAACACAAATAGATGTGGAAAAATCTATGGAGAAAAGACTTAACATATTGGAAGCCTTGGAGCTAAATGACAGAGAATTTAAAATAGAAATCTTAAAAATACTCAGAGATATACAAGAAAACACAGAAAGGCAATATAGGGAGATCAGAAAACAACTCAATGAACACAAAGAATATATTACCAAGGAAATTGAAACTATAAAAACAAATCAAACAGAAATGAAAAACTCAATTCACGAGCTGAAAAACGAGGTAACAAGCTTAGCTAACAGAACAGCCCAGATTGAAGATAGGATTAGTGAAATAGAAGACAAACAACTTGAGGCACAACAGAGAGAAGAAGAAAGAGACTCAAAAATAATAAAAAATGAGAAAGCCCTATAGGAATTGTCTGACTCCATCAGAAAGAATAACATAAGAATAATAGGTATATCAGAGGGAGAAGAGAAAGAAAATGGAATGGAGAATATACTCAAACAAATAATAGACGAGAACTTCCCAAGCCTGTGGAAGGAACTAAAGCCTCAAATTCAAGAAGCAAACAGAACACCAAGTTTTCTTAACCCCAACAAACCCACTCCAAGGCACATCATAATAAAGATGACACAAACCAATGACAAAGAAAAAATTCTCAAGGCAGCCAGGGAAAAGAAGAGTACAACATATAAAGGAAGGCCTATTAGATTATCATCAGATTTCTCAGCAGAAACTCTACAAGCTAGAAGAGAGTGGACCCCAATATTTAAAGCCCTGAAAGAGAGGAACTTTCAGCCAAGAATACTATACCCATCAAAGCTATCCTTCAAGTATGAAGGAGATATAAAAACATTCACAAATACAGAAAAGATGAGAGAATTTATCAACAGAAAGCCCCCACTCCAGGAAATACTAAGGGGGGTTTTCCAACCAGATTCAAAGAACAAAAGAAAACAACACCACAAGTAACAGCTCCACCAAGAACACAATAAAACCAAACTTAAACTGTGACAACAAAGGAAAAAAAGGGGGGAGAGGATGGAGATTAACAGTAGCAAAGGATGATGAAGTGCAGAAATACTTATAAGATAGGGTACTACAATGAATATGGTAGGTACCCTTTTCATTACTTAATGGTAACCACCCTTGAAAAAACCACCACAAAAACACTTGACTTAAAAAAGGTAGCAACAGAGGAAAGAAGTATGGAACACAAACAAACAAAAACAAATGATAGAAAAACAAAAGAGAAGAATCAAACTAGATACAAAACTAACAGAAAGCAATTTATAAAATGGCAGTAGGGAACCCACAAGTGTCAATAATTACACTAAATGTAAATGGATTAAACTTACCAATAAAAAGACACAGAGTAGCAGAATGGATTAAAAAAGAAAATCCAACTATATGCTGCCTACAAGAAACACATCTAAGCAACAAGGATAAAAACAAATTCAAAGTGAAAGGCTGGAAAACAATACTCCAAGCAAACAACACCCAAAAAAAAGCAGGTGTAGCAATACTCATATCTAATAATGCTGACTACAAGACAGAAAAAGTACTCAGAGACAAAAATGGTCATTTCATAATGATTAAGAGGAAGTTGAATCAAGAAGACATAACAATCCTTAATATATATGCACCAAACCAAGGAGCACCAAAATATATAAGACAGCTACTTATTGACCTTAAAACAAAAACTAACAAAAATACAATCATACTTGGAGACCTCAATACACCGCTGACGGCTCTAGATCGGTCATCCAAACAGAGAATCAATAAAGATATAGTGGCCTTAAACGAAATACTAGAACACCTGGATATGATAGACATCTACAGGACACTTCATCCCAAAGCGACAGAGTATACATTTTTCTCTAGTGTACATGGAACATTCTCAAGAATTGACCATATGTTGGGCCACAAAGACAATATCAGCAAATTTAGAAAAATTGAAATTGTACCAAGCATATTTTCTGATCATAAAGCCTTGAAACTAGAATTCAACTGCAAAAAAGAGGGGGAAAAACCCACAAAAATGTGGAAACTAAACAACATACTTCTAAAAAATGAATGGGTCAAAGAAGAAATAAGCACAGAAGTCAAAAGATATATACAGACAAATGAAAATGAAAATACGACATATCAGAATCTCTGGGATGCAGCAAAAGCAGTAATAAGAGGAAAGTTCATATCACTTCAGGCCTATATGAACAAACAAGAGAGAGCCGAAGTAAACCACTTAACTTCACACCTTAAGGAACTAGAAAAAGAAGAACAAAGACAACCCAAAACCAGCTGAAGAAAGGAGATAATAAAAATCAGAGCAGAAATAAATGAAATAGAGACCAGAAAAACTATAGAAAAAATCAATAAAACAAGGAGCTGGTTCTTTGAAAAGATCAACAAAATTGACAAACCCTTGGCAAGACTCACCAAGGAAAAAAGACACAGGACTCATATAAATAAAATCCAAAATGAAAAAGGAGAGATCACCACAGACATCATAGAAATACAAAGAATTATTGTAGAATACTATGAAAAATTATATGCCACCAAATACAACAATCTAGAAGAAATGGATAAATTCCTAGAACAATACAACCTTCCTAGACTGAGTCATGAAGAAGCAGAAAGCCTAAACAGACCAATCAGCAGGGAGGAAATAGAAAAAACTATTAAAAATCTCCCCAAAAATAAAAGTCCAGGCCCAGACGGTTATACTAGTGAATTCTATCAAACATTCAAAGAAGACTTGGTTCCTATTCTACTCAAAGTCTTCCAAAAAATTGAAGAAGAAGCAATACTTCCAAACACATTTTATGAGGCCAACATAACCCTCATACCAAAACCTGGCAAGGATGGCACAAAGAAAGAAAACTACAGACCAATATCTCTAATGAATACAGATGCTAAAATACTAAACAAAATACTGGCAAACCGAATACAACAACATATTAAAAAAATAATACATCATGATCAAGTGGGATTCATCCCAGAATCTCAAGGATGGTTCAACATACGCAAAACGGTTAACATAATACACCATATCAACAAAACAAAGAACAAAAACCACATGATCTTATCAATAGATGCAGAAAAGGCTTTTGATAAAATACAACACAATTTTATGTTTAAGACTCTCAACAAAATGGGTATAGAAGGAAAATATCTCAACATGATAAAGGCCATATATGATAAACCATCAGCCAACATCCTATTAAACGGCATAAAACTGAGGACTTTCTACCTTAAATCAGGAACAAGACAGGGTTGTCCACTCTCTCCACTCTTATTCAACGTGGTGCTAGAAGTTCTGGCCAGAGCAATCAGACAAGACAAAGAAATAAAAGGCATCCATATCGGAAAAGAAGAAGTAAAGCTATCACTTTTTGCTGATGATATGATCCTATACATGGAAAACCCGAAGGACTCCACAAAAAGATTATTAGAAACAATAAACCAATACAGTAAGGTCACAGGATACAAAATTAACATACAAAAGTCCATAGCCTTTCTATATGCCAACAATGAAATATTAGAAAACGAACTCAAAAAAATAATCCCCTTCACGATTGCAACAAAAAAAATAAAATACCTAGGAATAAACATAACAAAGAACGTAAAGGACCTATATAATGAAAATTACAAAGCATTGTTAAGGGAAATCGAAAAAGATACAATGAGATGGAAAAATATTCCTTGTTCTTGGATAGGAAGAATAAATATAATCAAAATGGCCATATTACCCAAAGCAATATACAAATTTAATGCAATTCCCATCAAAATCCCTATGAGATTTTTTAAAGAAATGGAACAAAAAATCATCAGATTTATATGGAACTATAAAAAACCCCGAATAGCCAAAACAATCCTAAGGAAAAAGAATGAAGCTGGGGGCATTACAATACCTGACTTTAAACTATATTATAGGGCCACGATAATCAAAACAGCATGGTATTGGCAAAAAAATAGACACTCAGACCAATGGAACAGAATAGAAAGCCCAGAAATAAAACCACATATATATGGTCAAATAATCTTTGATAAAGGGGCCAACAACACACAATGGAGAAAAGAAAGCCTCTTCAACAAATAGTGTTGGGAAAACTGGAAAGCCACATGCAAAAGAATGAAACTGGACTACAGCCTGTCCCCGTGTACTAAAATTAATTCAAAATGGATCAAAGACCTAAATATAAGACCTGAAACAATAAAGTACATAGAAGAAGACATAGGTACTAAAATCATGGACCTGGGTTTTAAAGAACATTTTATGAACTTGACTCCAATGGCAAGAGAAGTGAAGGCAAAGATAAATGAATGGGACTACATCAGAATTAAAAGTTTTTGCTCAGCAAGAGAAACTGATATCAAAATAAACAGACAGCCAACTATATGGGAACTGATATTTTCAAACGACAGCTCAGATAAGGGCCTAATATCCAAAATTTACAAAGAACTCATAAAACTCAACAACAAACAAACAAACAATCCAATAAAAAAATGGGAAGAGGACATGAACAGACACTTCTCCCAGGAAGAGATACAAATGGCCAACAGATATATGAAAAGATGCTCAGCTTCATTAGTTATTAGAGAAATGCAAATCAAAACAGCAATGAGATACCACCTCACTCCTGTTAGATTAGCTATTATCAACAAGACGGGTAATAGCAAATGTTGGAGAGGCTGTGGAGAAAAAGGAACCCTCATTCACTGTTGGTGGGACTGTAAAGTAGTACAACCATTATGGAGGAAAGTATGGTGGTTCCTCAAAAAACTGCAAATAGAACTACCTTATGACCCAGCAATCCCTCTACTGGGTATATACCCCAAAACCTCAGAAACATTGATACATGAAGACACATGTAGCCCCATGTTCATTGCAGCACTGTTCACAGTGGCCAAGACATGGAAACAACCAAAAAGCCCTTCAATAGAAGACTGGATAAAGAAGATGTGGCACATATACACTATGGAATACTACTCAGCCATAAGAAATGATGACATCAGATCATTTACAGCAAAATGGTGGGATCTTGATAACATTATAAGGAGTGAAATAAGCAAATCAGAAAAAAACAAGAACTACATGATTCCATACATTGGTGGAACATAAAAATGAGACTAAGAGACATGGACAAGAGTGTGGTGGTTACCAAGGGTGGGGGGGAGGGAGGACATGGGAGGGAGGGAGGGAGAGAGTTAGGGGGAGGGGGAGGGGCACAGAGAACTAGATAGAGGGTGACGGAGGACAATCTGACTTTGGGCGAGGGTTTGCAACATAATTTGATGACAAAATAACCTAGACATGTTTTCTTTGAATATATGTACCCTGATTTATTAATGTCATCCCATTACCATTAATAAAAATTTATTAAAAAAAAAAAAAAAAAAAAGGACAGCAAGCTTTACAGCTTGTAGAAAAAGGCCTTGCAGCAAGTACATAAAACACGTAAATCCTGAAGAACCAATTGCCTTACTAATTTGTCCCTTGAGCTACACTTCAACGGGACTATTGTAGCAAGGTTCAGGTCCTATTGAATGGATGCATTTAGCTGTTACTCCTAAGAAAGTCTTATCTCAGTATTTTGGTCTTGTCTGGTCCTTGATTATCAAGGGGCCTACGGGACTTTTACAGCATACAGATTTTGAGCCTCAAATTATTGTTGTTCCTTTTTCAAAAGATCAACAACAATGGCTCTGGAAAACTTCCACATAACAGCAAATTGCTTTTGTAAATTTTACAGGCCAAATTGATTTTCACTACCCAGCTGATAAAAGAGTTCAAATTTCATCAATTACTACATTTGTCTTTCCTAAGACAATTTGTAATGAGGCCATTCCTGAAGCACCTTTAGTGATGGGTCTGTTATAAAGTACCACACCCCAGATTCTGAAAGGCACTGTACCTCATTTCATCGAGTTCACATAGAGACACCCAGTGCAGATGAATTTTGAATAGTTTTATTAGAGGAGGAGATTTATTAAATATGCCGGTCGTATATGGATGACACAGGGCATCAGGCCCAAATCATGCAGTCCCAAAAATAGTTCAGGGGATGCTTATATACACTTGATCACACACGGGCAGGGTGAGGGGGGGAGAGCATGACATCATGGAACAAGCAGGCAACATTTTTTTAGGGGATACACAGAAACACTAAGACTTTCAAGGTCACACAAAGATGTTTATAAATCTTTCAGGGTTCATCTTCCCTCACTAGCCTAGAGGTATTTTACCCTCAAGATTCCAGAGAGCTGGAGGAACTACAATCAATGCAAGGTGGTATGTAAATTCTGCCTCCTATTGAAAGAGAAGTTTCTAGGTTAACCTTTATTTTAGATTTGAAACTGAATGACCCACTGTTCTTGCAAGACAGAAACTTCTACATTGTTCTCCCTCCCGTTTGTAAAGGAGGGACAGGACAGGAAAGCCTGATAGGAAAGCCTGACCTTTCCTCCCAGAATAACAGTATCAATTTTCAGCTTTTTGGTACCTTACAACAGATCCAGCTCAGGAATAGCAGGCTTAATAATCGATGGACAAGTTTATACTGAAACAGTTGCATTAAAATCAGCTCAAAGAGTAGAATTTCATGCCATTATCATAGCTTTTCAGCATTTGCCATGTCCCCCCTTTAACCTGTAGAGAGACAGCAAATATTTACTTATGGTTGTTTCCACTATAGAGACTGCTTGTCTTAGGGACAACTGCTGATGAAGAACTATTTCAGCAATTTCTCCTTGTTCAACATAGAGCTCCATGTTTTATAGGACATATTAAAGCTCACTCCATGCTCCCTGGAGCTTTAGCACAAGGGAATGCCCTTGTTGATCAAGCTACTCCAAAGAAAATTATTAAAGCAACCATGACAGATCAAGCAATTCAGTCTCATACTATTTACTACCAGAACGCTGCAGCCCTGTGTAAACAGTTTCAACTTTCTCAGGAAGCAACACGGCAGATTGTTAAATCCTCTCCAAGGTGTCCTATGCTACAATTTGTTTTTCCGTTTGAAGTTAATGTCCCCTCGAGGACTGCTACCAGGACAACTTTGGCAAATAGATATTACTCATATACCTTCATTTGGCAAACAGTCCTTTGTCCACTTTACAGTGGATACTTATTCTGGATTTATAGTAACCTCTGACAGAACAGGAGAGGCTGCTAAGCATATTATAGCTCATTGTATGCATTTTCTATTATTGGACTTCCTAAACTGGTTAAAACTGACAATGCTTCTGCATATGTAGGAAAAGCATTTACTACGTTTTGTCAGACTTTTGCACTTGACCTAAAGACAGGAATTCCTTACAATTCCCAGGGTCAATGCATTGTAGAGCGTGCATAACAAACACTTAAAAATCAATTAGAAAAAAATTTTTTAAAAAAGGAAATTATACCCTTGAACTCCTGCAAAGCTTCTTTTTCATGCTCTTTTTACTTTAAATTTTTTGAATACTGATGTACAGGGTCATTCAGCATCTGAGAGACTCTGAAATCCAATAAGGAAACCCTTTCCTGAAGTGCGATGGAAGGACCTGCTTACAGGAATCAGGCAAGGGCCAAACTGTGTTCTCCTATGGGGCCGAGGATATGTGAGTGTTTTTCATAGGTCTCCTGAAGCTCCTTGGTGGATTCTTTTTTTTTTTTTTTTTTTTTTATTTTATTTTATTTTTTTTTTTTTTATTTAATCATTTTAGAGAGGAGAGGGAGAGACAGAGAGAGAGGAGAGACAGAGAGAGAGAATGGGGGGAGGAGCTGGAAGCATCAACTCCCTTATGTGCCTTGACCAGGCAAGCTCAGGGTTTTGAACCGGCGACCTCAGCATTTCCAGGTCGACGCTTTATCCACTGCGCCACCACAGGTCAGGCTCCTTGGTGGATTCTTGAATGTTTGTAAGACACCATGATTCTGGATGAGAGACTCACTTCACAACAGCGATTGTATAAGGATTCTTTTACTATGCTCTCATCCCTTTCTCTGTCAAACCTGTTATCCAGCTAATAATGCTGTTTTGTCTGTTTCCAAATAGCTTCAGATAATACAAAAATGTTTATATACGCAGATGAGGACCCTCAAAACCCTCAGTGAGGTCTTCTGAGCATGGCTTTTAAGGTCTATAATGACCGAGAGGAACAGAAAAGGCAGACAAAGCCCCAAAAGAAATCAAGCAAAATACCAGCCCTTGGCATACGCCCTTAGAGGCTCCAATGCCCCATCAGGGACCTGCTTCAAGAGTGGAAAGGAAGGTCATTGAGCTAAAGCCAGCCAAGCTTCTCAGCCCCCACCCGGGCCATGCCTTTTCTGCGAAGAAAAAGGGACACAAGAAGGTAGGCTGCCCCCTTGCTCCTCAAAGAGAGGGTTCAGTCTCTTCCAGCCCTACTCCAGCCACCTGTGACCTGACCTTGCCCAGCCTGCTGGAACTTGCCACTGAAGGTTAAAGGTGCCCAGGGCTATCGACCCCCCCCCCCCCATCTCATGTCACTGTGGATGAGCCTAGGGTATTTCATCCAAGTAATAGGTAAATTGATCTCATTTCTTATGGACACGAGGGCCACATACTATGCCTTGCCTGAATAGTCGGGTTTTTATTCATCCCTCAAAGATCTCTGATGTGGGTGTTGATAGTCCTAATTTCTGCTGCTTTGTTTAATATATAGTGTCTCCTTTATTCCTCCTGCCTCAATGCCCCATGCCTGTTTTAGGTTGGGACCTACTCCTAATTTAGAGATCTCTTTCTCCTTTTTGCTCACTTCTGTTACAAATTTACCTCTATCACCCAGCATAGTGAATCCCAAGGTTCTCCTCAGCACCTCCACAGCTGCAAAACTCCAGGAAAGGGCCCCCTGGTCTCATCTCTCCAGGCTGTAGAGAACAGGGGCTCCATCTCCATACATGCCTGCGGATGGCCCTTCCAGTTTACCTGAACCATAGCCAGGAACCCAGAACTAACTTTAGGCTTGAGACAAAAGCTTAATGTGCTGTAAGCAGTGGTCATTGGACTTGGAGGCTAGCTGCAGAGTGCAGAAGTGTGGCAATAGTTTCAGTGCCATGCGGACTTTACTGGATGTGTTTCCTGTATTCCTGCTCCTTGTGACAGCTCTCAATAGACTGAACTGGGGATGGGTTGGATTTTCAGGGAATGTGGCATGGTGATGTGTCACTATGGACTTGGTGAACATGTTAAGGACATTCAAAACAGCAAATACTCTATAAGGATCCTGTTATATTGGCTAAGAATTTGCTTAAAGGCTTTAATCCCTGTAATGTATTAAGACACTTTTTTTGGTATTCGTTAACATTGGCTATGCTAATTTTCTGTTTATTCTGCATTTTTTCTATCTGCCTCTGTATTAGAATCTGGGAAATCAACTGAATGCAAATCCTACCACATGAGCTAAATTTTAAAAATATATAAAGGTGGCATATGTGGGTAACGGGCTGTGGGCTGGCAGGGTTGTTATAGCCTGGGGCTCGGTTTAGGACTGAGCCTTTCCCACTCTTTTGATGCTGAGATCTCTAAACACTAAGATCTCTTAATACTAAGATCCTTTAATACAAAGATTTTTTAATATTAAATCTTTTCAACACTAAGCTTTTCCACACACCCTTGACTGTTGCATGATGTAGGATGGTGCACTCTTATGAGGAATCCCATTTATGCCTCAGGTGAGTGGCTTTGTATCAGAGACCTCCCTATTTGTATATTGGCTTAAAGGCTTTAATTGTCTATGCTATATAATAAAGCAAAGACGGGGGGGGGGGCTCGTTCTCTCAGATCTTGCCATCAGCATTGCAGAGGCCTCCCGATCCCATCCTCTATTCTCATTGAGTCTATTTTAATTCCACACCATTCTCCCTCAGAATCTGGAATGACTAGCTGTACTGGTTCACGGCAATGGCTCATTTAATTGACTAGTTAGAAAGAGATGTAATGGGTTTAAGCTAAAATGTCATTTGTACTTTATATTTCTAAGCATATTCCCAAAAAAGATTCCCTGACTTTCCACCCATCTAAAAAGACTCAGGCTTCAAAAATGGTATATTTAGTAGGCTTTTTCAGATAAACCTATATACAGAAGAGTCCTTTCTTGCTTTAGATTTCTTTTCGAGTTAATTAGATTTAGAAGAGGTCATGGGGAGGTGGCGAGGGCCAGGACGAGAGCATGATGGGTTAGTGCCCTTATAAGAAGAAGAGACCTAATTGGCTCAACTCAACACATCCTAGGTCAGCCAACTGATTGGCTACTATTGGGTCAGGTGATTCGCTGGCCGAATCAGCTCTTACTGAAGGGCCAGTCACATGGCATAAACCTGAGTGCAGAGGCAGTTTTATTCCAAGGGGATTGTGAGAGAGCCAAACTCATTGGTTTGCACCCCTGCTGCAGGGGCACTGAGGAAAGAGGGCAGAGCTTGTACTGACAGGTTCCTCCGAGGCTGCTGGTAGCCTGGGTCGTGTCCCACTGGAGATTGTTTCTCCAGAGTTAGATGCTGGAGCTCACATCTCTTCTAAATTCTCAGTGCCCAATCAGACATTTCTGTTTGTGGAACTTCAGATTGTAAGAAGCATGAAAGTATCCCCCTTCCCAGAGGCAGCCAGAGAGCAAGGCAAGCATGGCCCCTTCTGGAGCCCCACATGGAGGCTGACTTTTCAACCTGGTAGTCTGATCAGGGCCCTTCTTGGTAGTAACGAGTACAAGTTATATTCTTTGGTCTTTAGCCCTCCAGGAGCCCTCATCTTCCTGGGGTCCTATGACATCTCCAGCAGGGACCTGCAGCACTGAGGGGATGAAGGGACTCCTTAGCTTTCTCATGCTGGGATAGGCACAGCCCCAGGGAGAGTGACGTCCTGACTCTCACGTCAGTCTTAGTAACTCTGAGGACGACCATAGTGAAAGAACAGAAGAAGTGGCCATTCAGTAGGGTCACTGGTGGCAGAGGCCACGTGAACAAGAGAACATGGGGAGTGACCTTCTGAGACACCACCTGTTGCGCCCTTCGAAGTAGTGGAGAGATATTCTCAGATGGTTAATTTTTTTTAAGTTGTAATTTATTTACAATAGTTTCACAGAAAAATTGAGGGAAACTTAGAGATATTTCCCATATAATCCCTGATTCCCACTCACACGTA
Source organism: Saccopteryx bilineata (assembly GCF_036850765.1). Lineage (NCBI taxonomy): Eukaryota > Metazoa > Chordata > Mammalia > Chiroptera > Emballonuridae > Saccopteryx > Saccopteryx bilineata. The sequence continues at coordinate 398,474,949 of NC_089490.1, forward strand.
GCCTTCACCATATCAACATCTCACACGGAGGGTATATTTTTGTCACAATTGATGAATCTGCATTGACACATCATGATAACTCAAAGTCCTTAGTTGACCTCAGGGTCCCCTTAGTGTTGTATATTCAGTGAGTTTGGACAAGTTATGTCATGGACCCATCATTACTGTGTCATAGAGAGAAGTTTCACTGCCCTAAAAGTGGAGGAGGTTAATTTTCCACATTCAACCCCTGGGCATTTGAGCCATGGCAAGTGGTCACAAAAAGATAGTACAATTCCATCTGGTAGTCACAGAGGGTGAGGACTAGATTTTGGAGTTTAAGAAGAAAAAAGAGTCTTTCTACAGGAGAGGGCTGACTGAAGGAGGTCATTGGAAGACGCTGGGAGGTGTTTAGACTCGTCAGAGAATTCGAGTGGCAGCCGATGGGACTACCCGGGGTGACGGTGAAGTGTTTGGGGGCTTTGCAGCCTGAGAGTAAAATGAATGATGTCTGATGACAATGGTCGGTCTACACAGCACAACCAGGGGTCTCCAAACTTTTTACACAGAGGGCCAGTTCACTGTCCCTCAGACCATTGGAGGGCTGCCAAATACAGTGGTCCTCTTACTAACCATCAATGAAAGATGTGCCCCTTCCAGAAGTGCAGTGGGGGCTGGATAAATGGCCTCAGGGGGCCGCATTGCGGCCCGCGGGCCGTAGTTTGGGGACACCTGATAGACAAACCACTGAGCACCGCTACAGACCAGGCAGGTGCAGGGGACTTCCAGCCATCAGTGTATCTGGTCCTCACGATGTCCCCGTGAAGTGGATCACAGCCCCATCTCAGAGAAGATGGACTGAGACTCTGAGAGGCCGGAGCTTCTCCAAGCAGCTCGAAATTGCTGGGTGTCCCTGACAGGCGCTGACTTTTTCCTTTCTGGTTTAGAGCTACAGAGACAGTGGACTTCCTTCCTGAAGGGACAGATACAGTTATTAGTTCCTCAGTCTTGGTCCCCTGAGTCCATCCTTCAGCCGTGGTGAGGGGAGAGTGAGAGACAGAGCTGCAGGGAGCCCGGGACGAGGTCAGGGAGACGGAGGGGCTGTGGGAGTCGGTTCCAAGCTGCTGCTGCGGAGGGTTCTGTGGCTCCCGCAGGCTGTCACTGGGTTTGGGATCGGTGCTTCCCGATAGCATACCCAACAACAGCCAGAGTGCCAAGTGCACTGACACCTGCTCCCACCATGAAATTTTCTACCTGAAAGTGAGCAGTTCGTGTCAGAGTCAACAGCAAGTCCAGGCGGGTCCTTCCTCCCTCCCGAGGGGCTGGAGGTTGCACACACTTTCTGTCCCCTGCCCCAGAACCTGTCTGTCCTCTTCCTCCCTCCTGCTGCCCTCCCAGAGTCCTCCCCCACAGAGGGCTGGCCATGTCCCCATGGCCCCTTCCCTGGGAAACACAGGTGCAACCACTTCTCAGTGGCGGGCTTGTCTGAGGCTGTCCTGACAACGGGCAGGTGGGCTGCTGGAATGCTTCGGGGAGAGCTTCCTGGGGGAGGCCATTGTCCCTGACTTGTGGGGACAAGGAGGAGGGTTCATGCCTGGGTCCCTGGGTCCAGAGCTCTGGGGTTAAAACTGGGACTGGGTCTGTGGTCTGGATGGCAGTAGCCTCCACCCCCCTGCCCAGGGCGGCTGTAGAAGAAGCTGAGGGGAGACTGTGGACAACCATGGTCACAGCTTCCCTGTGCACTGAGTGCTGGTCACAGGTGCAGCCTGGAAGCTTCTGTCTCCAGCCCCAGCTCAGCCCTGAGCCCCGGACTCATACGTACAGCTGCTCCTCAGCCTGTCCCCCTGGGTGTCTGACGGGCCACCTGGAACATCCCACCTCAGCGTCACATCCTTCACGTCCCTCCCCACACGGCTCTGCTGTCCTCCCCTCCTCTCTCTGCCCGACCACCCACGCCCTCGGCCTGAGCCCTGACCGTCCAGTAGCACAGCAGAGAGAATGGGACACTGAGGTTCGAATCCCGCTTCTGCCTCTTCCTAGCTGTGTGGGGACGACACACTCGGGAGCGGAGCCGGGGGAGGGTGGAAGCTGGGCCCAGGTCCTACAGGACAGTGTCCTGAGCTCTTACACAGGCCCGCAGACCCGGAGCGGGTCCTGCCGGAGTGCTCGCTGGGCCTCAGCAGACCTGTCGTGGTCCCGGGTTGGCCAGTCTGTCCCTGGGCACCCACAGGGCATCGGGAGCTGCCTTTAGGGGGGTCGTTCTGGAGGCTACAAATCCTCAAGTTACAAATCTGGAGAGTCCCAGAGGCCCTCCAATCATCCCCTCCTTCTGCACATGGGGAAACTGAGGCCCAGAGAGGGAATGACCTGTTTAAAGACACTCAGTGGATTTGAAGCAGATCCGAGATTTGCTGTCTGACATCCTGGCTCCCAGCCAGCGATGAGATCCTACTTTTGCGTCATTCAGGACAATTTCTCCCTCTTTGTGCATATCACAGTCACCCCCACCCCAAGCAGACCTCCAGGAAGGAGAGGGAGCTCCCCAGAGAGGACCGTACCTGCTGGCTTTGGGGTTTGCCATATCTCAGATCGGTGACAAAGTGCTCACAGTTCCTGGAGAATACACTGTACTCCATCTTCTTACCAATCATCTCCTTTGCTGAACTGATAATCTTGTTCACTGGTAGTGGTTTGTTCTTGTGGTCCAAGTAGTTGTTGATCTGGTAGACACAGCCCCCCACCACCTTGGTCAGGAGCTCCCTTTTCACCACCCCTCTGTTGCTCAGAACGGAGAAGAGGCTGGAGGAACCGGCTCCAGGGTACTCACCTGCAATCAGAGACAGGACCATCAGGAACTGCAGGGCAGGGCGAGGGAGGGAGAGGAGGAGCCAGACAAGAAAGAAGGACAAAGGCAATCCACTATTGAGCTCAGTGTCTGTTGCTCCACAAATGTGATTGGAGGATTCTCAGATTTTGTCTGTTCACTTACCAAGCTGTGAATATTTTTTATGTTAGTGATGTTGTGACTCTCTCAGTGTGTTCCATTATCTGCATACATTGTCTAGATCACCAATCTTTATTGCTTTTTCTTTTTCTAGATTTTATTTATTCATTTTTAGAGAGAGAGGGGAGAGAGAGAGGGAAGGGTGGGGGGAGGAGCAGGACCGATCAAGTCCCATATGTGCTTTCATCAGGCAAGCCCGGGTTTTGAAACAGTGACCTGAGCGCTCCAGGTGAACACTTTATTCACTGCGCCACCACAGCTCAGGAGGCGTTTGGCTTTAAATTGTTCTCATTGTGTTAAAAATCTTGTGACAATTACACTGTCAGCAGTCCTTACTTGGAGTAGTCAGATGGACCACGTATCCATCTCCCACATAGATGGCCCAGTGCGAGTAGCCAATGCGGAAAATCTCAATCAGGTCTCCAGGCTCGGGTTCTGCACAATCCTGCAAGAGAAAAGCCAGGAAGATGTGGACCGGTTTCCGGAACAGCAGACCCTGGTTGGGGAGCGGCAGCTCGGCCTGGGGACCCCCTTGCTGAGTTCATCACCTAGTGACAGTGTGTTGGAGGGGCAGAGCTCAGGGCGCTGTGCAGTCCTCAGCCTGCTGTAGCTTTTGTATTTTTATTAAACAGTTTTTAATCCATAAGAGGAAATTGAGAAAGTCAAAGAGGTAGAGGAAATGGGCTGAGGAATCAAGTATCAGAGGGAAAAGAAGGGCCGTTGGAGCTGAGAGACAGAAAGGCCGAGGCACCAGCCTGGGAATGGGGGGCAGAGGGGAGGGAAGGCAGGGATGCCCCTGGGGAAGACCCCGCCCTCTGCAGCTGGTAGAGGTTGCCCTCCAGGTACTAGAAGTCTGGACTCTGTTCTGAGGGCTGGAAGCCTGGAGCATGAGCTTGTGCATTGAGAGGGTGAGGTTTGTCCAGTGTGTGCATGTCATGCACGCTGTGTGTGTAGTATGTACGTGCACACATGCTAGGATGCCAATGGGCAGTGCAGGTGTAGTGTGTGCGTGTCCAGAGGTTGTTGACACAACAGCCCACATGTAAAACCCCTTCCGTGAGGCGGGGCCCCAGACCCATCGCCAGCCACACAGGTCAGGTGAGTTTTCTGCTTCACTACCTTTCACACACTGACCCTCATGTTTCCGTCATGTCTTTCCCTGGGCTGTCCTTGGTCACAACAGTCACTTCCTCACACTCTACGCCATATCCCTCATCCCTGGGACCCACACTATTGGAGATGGCCACCTGTAGACAGGACCTAACAGCTTCTTAAAGGGCCCTGAGGCTGCAAGGGGGCTCTTGTGAGGCTTCCCGGGTTCCTGCAGGGGGTGGGTGGAGGCGGGGTGGGGGTGGGGTACTGACAGATTGACAGCAGAGGGCGCTGCTGGCACTTTTCACAGATGCAAGCCTCCCACAGCCCAGGGGGAGCAGCGCCATTTACTCAGGTGGGAGACTGACGTCAGAGAGGGAGAGGGACTTACCTGCCCCTCACCACACAGCTCACTGTCACTCTGCCCCTCTGCACAACCGCTTCTCACTGCCCCCAGCACCTTCCCCACACCCGCTCCCTCTCCTCCCTGTCAGACAGACACCCCCCTCTGAGGAGCTGCCCTGATCCCCAGCCCGGCTCTGCTGCCACTCTCTGGTCCTGAACCCCCGGGTCCTCTCCCCCTCTCCCTGCATGGGTCCTGTCCTGCTACAGTTCCCTGTGTCTGTCTGCACCCCCTCTGGGCTGTGAGCTCCAGGCAGGGGGATCCTGTGTGCTTGGCCCTCCCTCCCTGCATCTGCACGATGGGGACAGGGCCCTGGCTTGGAGCAGGAGGACAGGGACTGAGTAAGGAGGGGGCTGGAGGGTCAGCGGGACCAGGACTCCCCCCACACACACACTCCTCTCGGTCAGCCAAGGCGGGGCAGGCCCAGAGCTGGTCTCTATGGGGGGTGGGGGGGAGACCAAAGGGATTTTACACTCTGAAACTGTCTAATTAAGGCAAGGTCAGGGTCACTGGCACAGTACCCTAATGCAGATGAAATGTGAGCTTGGGACCTGTCTGGGTAAAATGGTTCCCTAGGCAACAGAGCCTGATTTTGGTTGGCAGCAATGAAGCCTTCCCCAGGAGCAGGGATGCAGATGGACTTGCTCCAGAATGGGCGGTTCCCCTTCCAGAATTGCCCCATTTGCAACAAGAGTCCCTGGCCAGCTGCCTCCTGTCAGCTGCACACCAGGCTGCTACCCTCCCGGGGACACGCGTGAGTCTGGACAGCAGAGGTGATGGGAGTAAAGCTGTCTGAGTCAGATTGCTGGAATCTGAATGCAGATTATCAGACAGAACAAATATTTGGAGGAAAGTGGAGCGAGCATAGACCAGGTTTAGTAATCACGGAACCCCTGCAGCAGCTGAGACCACAGCCCAGGACTCACTCACTGCCCTTGTCCCGGGTCCCTTTCAGCCCACACTCCTGCCCCTGCTCTGGCAGGCACAGCCCTTGACACCACATATCCCTCACCTGGGGCTCCCCCCTCCTATGCCAGACAGAGAGGGGGCTCAGTTTCCCTGAATCCCTTTCAGCCTTGCAGCAAAAGAGACTTTTATACAACATGCAGTTCTCCTGAGCCTTCCACAGACAAGCTCCGGAGGTAACAGGCCGGGAATACAGACTGACGCCTTTACATACAGGAGGAAACTGCCTCCCCTTCCTTCCCAGAAAGACCCAGGGGACTTACGGAGGAGGCCATGGTGATGCGTGGTGTGTGGTGTTGTGCTCCTGTTGGGGCAGCTTTTATACCCAAGTCTGGGGTTTCACTTTCAGTTTCCTTGGTTAATAATGTCATAGGTAGAGTGAGGACACCTGGATTCTTGTCATCTTTAGAGATAAGGTCAGTAAAGAATCAAAATGTGACAAATAAAGGAAATTTTCTTGGTTATGAGGGAAGCAAGTTGGAGAAAAGGGGACCGTGGAGACAGGTTCAGAGGTCAGCCCGGTACAAACTGCCACTGCCCACTGCTCCCCTCGTAGGGTCTGTCCTTTTTCCCTTCTCTTGCCTTCTGTCTCCCTTCCTCCTCTGCCCTGTGACCTGTCTCTGTGATTCCCAGCTGATTTCCCAAGATTGGCTCCTCCAACATGTTCATACTTGTGAGTGGCAGAGCTGTGGTAACAATAGAGTCCCTGTGGACGGTGGCTTGGGGCTGCTTCTACCGGGTAGCTTCTAAAACCGCTTGAACCATAGGACAGACCTGGTCTGTGGATGGGATCATCAGGCCGGGATTAGTGACAGAAAGCAGTATGGAATTATTTCTTCTAGCATTCTGGGCTTTGTTGCTGATGTCAGATATGGCTGGTCCCACTGTTGTGTTGACAAGGACTCGTGTAAGGTGATTCTTCTCCCTCTGGAATAGTTCTTGGAATGGGATTATTGATGGGGTTTGGGGAAACCACTAGTGAAGCATGCACAGTATTTCTCCTGTTAATACTGCAGTTACTATTGTCATTACAAATATTTCAGCCCCTCTGGAGGGAGCATAGGTATATATCTTTGTGGTTTTAATCTGCATTCATCTATCAGTAATGTTATTGAATACATTTTCAATGATTATTGACTATTAGACTGTTCTTCTTTGGAATGTAACTACTCAAGCCTTTTGTCTTTTTATAAAATGGGTTTGGGATATCTTCATTAATACTTTTTAAATTTATAAATCACAGAATTTTGAAGTCCTTGTGTGGCTACTCAGGTATCTAAATCCCATCTGAGTCTGCTCCTCTGGACCCTGTATCCCTTGATTATCAGTCACCTTTTTCTTCTCTACTCATCTAGTAATTTTTAATTGTGTGCTGGATATTGTGTGATACATTATAGAGGTTCTGGACTATTATCTTTCTCTACGGAACAGTACGTTTTTGGGGTTGTTTTTTTTTTCTGAAGCTGGAAACGGGGAGAGACAGTCAGACAGACTCCCGCATGCACCCGACCGGGATCCACCCGGCACGCCCACCAGGGGGCGACGCTCTGCCCCTCTGGGGCATTGTTCTGTTGCGACCAGAGCCACTCTAGCGCCTGGGGCAGAGGCCAAGGAGCCATCCCCAGCGCCTAGGCCATCTTTGCTCCAATGGAGCCTCGCTGCGGGAGGGGAAGAGAGAGACAGAGAGGAAGGAGAGGAGGACGGGTGGAGAAGCAGATGGGCGCTTCTCCTGTGTGCCCTGGCCGGGAATCGAACCCGGGACTTCTGCATGCCAGGCCGACGCTCTACCACTGAGCCAACCGGCCAGGGCCGGAACAGTACGTTTTGATAAGGCTGGTAGTTAGATTACTGGTAGATCACCTTGATCCCGTGAAAGCGTCAGTTCAGATTGTGTTTCGGCAGGGCCATTTCAGTTTTAACTTTGCTACTACAGCATAGCTATTATTCTTAGGGCATACTTTTTGGTTAGCTTGTTTCAACAAAATTTCTAGCTTTCTTAGCTATTAGGCTTTTAGTAGATGATCTCTGATGGGCCTCTTGGAAAGCCTTGTCTTACATATATCCAGCTTACCAGTTCTCCAAGAACACTAGGGACATTAAAAGCAACTCTTATTTTCCAATTCCAGGACAGATACTTCGGTAGTAGCCTAACTGAATGTAGAACCCTCATCGCTTTTCTTTCTCTCTCTGCATCAATCTAAAACATGTTTCCATATGAACCGTCCTCAGATATCACTTACATAAAGTTATTCTCTTATGTAAATATGACATTCTATTATTTCTAGGTCTAAATTCTTCTGTCTGAATTTTAACATCTTTTATAATACTCTGATCTCTTCTTACTTAAGCAATATTAAGTTCCACGACATTTCAATATTAGCATTCAGCTTTAGTCAGACCAGCCAACTTACTTATTGCCCCCAATAAGTAAACCATTCTCTTCCTAAACTTCATACATGTATTTATATATTCCCCTCTTAGGACAGTATTGTCTTCCCAGTCTAATGATCAAAGGTTAGAAGTTCCAACTCCGCAAGAAAAGTTTTCTTAACTCTTCCAGCCTTCTCTGAATGATACTCTTTCCTGAATGAATAACTATAGCACTTTAGAATTGATCTACACAGCCTGACCTGTGGTGGCGCAGTGGATAAAGCATCAACCTGGAATGCTGAGGTCACCAGTTCAAAACCCAGGGCTTGTCTGGTCAAGACAGATATAAGCGTTGATGCTTCCTGTTCTTCCCCCTTCTCTCTGTCTCTCTCTATCTCTCTCTCCTCTATTTCTAAAAATGAATAAATAAAAATCTAAAAAAAAATGAATTGATCGACACACCTCAGTTATATAAATATATTGCCTAATAATTGACTGCCTTTGTTTCCTGTGTGCTCTCAGCTACACAACAGGGACTATCCCTCATTCTTTGCATTGCATTACAGACTCCATTTATTCTGTGCCTACTATGTGCCAGATATTATAATAGACTTTTAAAAATAAGCTATTTTTTAAAAAAGTTTATTTATAGATTTTATAAAGAGAGGAAGGGAGAGACACAGGAAGACAGAAACATCCATCTGTTCTTATATGTGCCCTGACTGGGGATCAAACCCACAACCTTTGCAGATTGGGACCGTGCACCAACCAACTAGACTATTTGGCCAGGGCTAACTTGACCATTTTGTAGAGCAGTTTTAGGTTCGTGAAAGTTATGGAGATTTGCCATATGCCTGCTGCTCCCAACCATGTACAGTCTCCCTATTATCAACAGCTCCCTAGAGGGACCTGTTACAATTGAGGAGCCTACATTGATGCATCATGATCACCTGAAGTCTGTATTAGAGTTTACTCTTCCAAAGGACTTTTGTACACAATTTTTGGTGCTTCTATCTCTATAGCTCTCTGTTCTCTGGTACCCAGCTCCCTAAATTCCAGATGTCTAAGAGCAGCCTTGCACTGTGATCTGCTTCCCCCTCTCAATGAGACTGTCCATCTATGTTTGAGTGTGTTTTCCTGCACCTTGGTTTGGGAAATATCCTCAGATAGAAGTTTGGGTGCATGTGAGACTCCACTGTGTCCCCTCAAAGTATTAGGGTCCTTGCTGCTGTCCAATGTCTACACACCCTTTTCAAAACAATTCATAGATTTTTTTGGATATTGCAAAGAATATACAGAGAAATCTGTGGGCCTTCACCCAGTTTCCCCCCATAGCTGCGTCTAACAAAACTATCGTATAGTTTCAAACCCAGGAAGCCGTCATCGGTACAAGTGTATACGTGCAGTTCTTTGTATTGTTGTCGTGTGTGTAGAGACATGCGACCACCACCACCATCGGGCAACAGACGATTCCATTACCTCAAAGGTCTCCCACATGCGACCCCTGTGCAGTCACAGCTCCTCCTCGCCTTCCCACCAAAGCTCACCCGTGGAAAATGCTAATCTGTCCCTCGTCTCCATACGTTCGTCTTTCAAGGTGTTGTATAAATGTAATCATACGTGGGAAGTTCTGAGAATGGCTTATTTGCTCCGCATGCTCCCTTGATACCCACTGACGTTGCTGCATGCACCGTTCCTCTGTTCCTTTTTATCACTGAGTCATATTCTTCTGATGGGTGGCCCACTGCTGTACCATTCACTTACTGTATGTAGGACGCTGTAGCCGTGTTTAGCTTTTGGCTATTAAAAATGAGGCTGCCCCGAAGCATTGTATACCATGCCATGAAGTTTTTTGTATGAACATAAATTTAATTTGTCTGGATTAAATGCCCGAAATGGCATGGCTTAGTGGTATGGTCCTACGTCCCCGCCCCCAGGAACCAGCCCATTCCCTCAGTTCACAGGGCTGGGCTTCAGTGTGCGCCGGGCAGCGGTGGAGACAGAAATGTAAATGACACAAAATAGCAGAGACAGAACCCCTGCCCTCAAGGATGTGACAGTTGGGAACAGACCACAGCGGGGAGACCTGCCAGTCAGCAGTGCCGACCAGTGTGGTTAGGGCTGATGTCACAGCCATGATGCCACCCCCTTGTGACCCCCTCTTTGGCTGCCCAGCCAAACCTTCCCAAAGCCACAGAAGTGAGTCTTATTACCCCCACTTTACACATGAAGAAACTGAGGCTCACAGCAGCACCTAAGCCGCTTGTCAATGACCCCTGATATTAGCACACAAATCTGTGTTGAGTCTCCAAGCTGGTCCTGGTCTTGTCCTGGGAGTGCCACTGTGCTGGTAAGTGGCAGGGGTGGGATTGGAAGCCCAGGTGTGTTTGACACAGCTCGTTATGCTTATGAAAAGCACTGTCCTCTGTCACCGGAGAGTCAACTGGAGATGCAGTTTTGTTCCCTTACTAAGCTTGGTTTTGGCCACGACCCCTCATTTTGAATCTTTTTCTCCTGGATAACTAACCTCCTTCTCGTTCTGTCTCACTCCCTCCTCTCCCTGTCTGCACCTTGGTCTTTTGTTTGTTTGTGTTTGGTGGGAACATTATAAAAGTTCTTAAGATGCTTGTTGAAACAAAAGTGAATTGTTTGTTCGAAAATGTGAAGGCATTGTTTCATTGTCACCTGCATAATGGTATTTTTTTTATTTTATAATTTAATGCAGTGACATTGATAAATCAGGGTACATATGTTGAGATAAAACATCTCCATATTATTTTGACATTTGATTGTGCTATATACACCTCACCCAAAGTCAAATTGTCTTCTGTCACCTTCTATCTGGTTTTCTTTGTGCTCCTCCCCACCCACCCTCTCTCTCCTTCCTTGCCCCATCCACTCTCCCCCTATCCCCCCACCCCCATTGCCATCACATTCTTGTTCATGTCTCTGAGTCTCATTTTTATGCCCCATCTATGTATGGATTCATATAGTTCTTAGTTTTTTCTGATTTACTTATTTCACTCCGTATAATGTTATCAAGGTCCATCCATGTTATTGTAAATGATCCAATGTCATCATTTCTTATGGCTGAGTAGTATTCCATAGTATATATGTACCAAAGCTTTTTAATCCACTCGTCCTCTGACGGACACTTGGGCTGTTTCCAGATCTTCGCTATTGTGAACAATGTTGCCACAAACATGGGGGTGCATTTCTCCTTTTGGAGCCATTCTATGGTGTTCTTGGGGTATATACCTAAAAGTGGGATAGCTGGGTCAAAAGGCAGTTCAAATTTTCAGTTTTTTGAGGAATCTCCATACTGTTTTCCACAGTGGCACCAGTCTGCATTCCCACCAGCAGTGCAGGAGGGTTCCCTTTGCTCCACATCCTTGCCACCACTTATTCTGTGTTGTTTTGTTGATGAGCACCATCCTGGCTGATGTGAGGTGATATCTCATTGTGGTTTTAATTTGCGTTTCTCTAAAAATCAGTGGTGTTGAGCATTTTTTCTTTTATTTTTTCTCTCTTTTTTTTTTCTTTTTTTATATTTTTCTGAAGCTGGAAACAAGAGACACTCAGACAGACTCCCACATGCACCTGACCGGGATCCACTTGGCACGCCCACCAGGGGCAATGCTCTGCCCACCAGGGGGCGATGCTCTGCCCCTCCAGGACGTCACTCTGCCATGACCAGAGCCACTCTAGCGTTGGGGCAGAGGCCAAGGAGCCATCCCCAGCGCCCGGGCCATCTTTGCTCCAATGGAGCCTTGGCTGCAAGAGGGGAAGAGAGAGACAGAGAGGAAGGAGGGGAGGGGGTGGAGAAGCAAATGGGCGCCTCTCCTATGTGCCCTGGCCGGGAATCAAACCTGGGTCCCCCGCACGCCAGGCCGATGCTCTACCACTGAGCCAACCGGCCAGGGCCTTGAGCATTTTTTCATATGCCTATTGGCCATCTGTATGTCCTCTTTGGAGAAGTGTCTATTCATTTCTTTTTTCCATTTTTTGATTGGATTGTTTGTCTTCCTGGTGTTGAGATTTACAAGTTCTTTATGAATTTTGGTTATTAACCCCTTATCAGACGTATTGTCAAATATGTTCTCCCATTGTGTAGTTTGTCTTTTTATTCCGTTCTTATTGTCTTTAGCTGTGCAAAAGCTTTTTAGTTTGATATAGTCCCATTTGTTTATCCTGTCTTTTATTTCCCTTGCCCGTGAAGATAAATCAACAAATATATTGCTCCAAGAGATTTCGGAGAGCTTACTGCCTATGTTTTCTTCTAAGATGCTTATGGTTTCATTGCCTACATTTAAGTCTTTTATCCATTTTGAATTTATTTTTGTGAGTGGTGTAAGCTGGTGATCTAGTTTCATTTTTTTTGCAGGTAGCTGTCCAGTTTTCCCAACACCATTTGTTAAAGAGACTGTCTTTACTCCATTGTATGCCCTTACCTCCTTTGTCAAATATCAGTTGTCCATAGAGCTGTGGGTTTATTTCTGGGTTCTCTGTTCTGTTCCATTTATCTATATGCCTGTTCTTATGCCGGTAAAAGGCTGTTTTGAGTACAATGGCCTTGTAGTATAACTTGATATCAGGAAGTGTGATACCTCCCATTTTATTTTTCTTTTTTAAGATTGCTGAGGCTATTCGTGTTCTTTTTTTTTGGTTCCATATAAATTTTTGGAATATGTAATCTATATCTTTGAAGTATGTCATTGGTATTTTAATTGGTATTGCGTTGAATTTATAGATTGCTTTGGGTAATATAGACATTTTAATGATGTTTATTCTTCATAACCATGAGCACGGTATATGCTTTCACTTGTTTGTATCTTCCTTGATTTCTTTTATCAATGCTTTGTAATTTTACGAGTACAAGTCTTTAGTCTCCTTGGTTAAGTTTACTCCTAGGTACTTTATTTTTTTGGTTGTAATAGTGAAGGGAATTGTTTCCTTAATTTCTCTTTCTGACTGTTCATTGTTGGTGTATAAAAATGCCTCTGATTTCTGAGTATTGATTTTATATCCTGCCACTTTCCTGAATTCATTTATCAGGTCCAGTAGTTTTTTGACTGAGACTTTAGGATTTTCTATATACAATATCATATCATCTGCAAATAATGATAGTTTTACTTCTTCTTTTCCAACTTGAATGCCTTTTATTTCTTCTTCTTGTCTGATTGCTGTGGCTAGGACTTCCAGGACTATGTTGAATAAGAGTGGTGAAAGAGGGCACCCCTGCCTTGTTCCTGATCTTAAGGGGATTGCTTTTAATTTTTGCCCATTGAGTATAATGTTGGCTGTGGGTTTCTCATAGATGGCTTTTATCATGTTGAGGTATGTTCCCTACAGGGGAAAGTATTCCCACTTTGCTGAGAGTTTTGATCATGAATGGGTACTGGATTTTATCAAATGCTTTTTCTGCATCTATTGAAATTATCATATAGTTTTTCTCCTTCTTTTTGTTTATGTGATGAATCACATTGATTGATTTTTGAATATTGTACCAGCCTTGCCTCCCCAGAATAAATCCCACTTGATCATGGTGTATGATTTTTTCCATATATTGTTGGATCCGGTTTGCTGGCCGGATATTTTATCTGCCCAACACTCACTTTGTTAAAGATGGCACTGCCCACGTGGAGGCCATTGCCCAGGTGATATTAATGTGTGTCTCTGTGGGCTGTGGGCAGGCAGGATCCTTGTAGCCTGGGGCTTGGTTTTAGGATTAAGCCTTTCCCACCCGTTTTGATGTGGGGTGGTACAATCCCATCATGCCCCAGATAAGTGACTTTGTATTAGAGACTTCCCTATTTCATATATTGGATTAAAGGTTTTGATTTCTACACTATAAAATAGGGGCAGAACGGGAGCTTGCTCTCTGGATTCCTGAGATTATCCTTAGAGGAGAGAGCAGAGAGGAGAGCAGAGTAAGGCCATGTGGAGGAGGCCAGGAGAAGCAGCCAAGATGGCGGAGTGTTGAGTGAGAAGCCAGTTTGTGCAGAGTTTGTGCAGGGAGAAGGAGGGAGATGGGGAACAGAAGTGAATAAGTCTGGTGAGCTAGAAACCTTTGATTCTAGGAAACTCAAATAAGTCAGTAGGTTTGTGAGCACTGAATGAGTGGGTGTTGGAGCCCAGTGTGTGTTTTTACTTGCCCGCCGGGTGCAAGCTAGGATTAAAGGTGATGGCCCACCAGTTCTTGGCTCCTTTGTTTCTTTACCGACTGTCCGAATCCAGTGCGAACCTGCATGGGCCAGGCGGCTGTGGTAGTGGCCGTGGCTACTGGCTTTACATCCAGGATAGGGTATGTGGGTGTCAGGGGCTGTGTCTGACTGGGACTTGGGAAGTGAGTGAGTCCCGGACTTTTGGCCTCAGCTGCTGCAGGGGTTCTGTATTTAGCCCATCTGTTCTCACTCCCCTTTCCTCCGAACATTTGTTCTGCCTGATAACATGCATTCTAAGTCCAGCGCTCTGACTCGGACAGCTCCCCTCCCATCGGCCCTGCTGTCCAGACTCACCCGTGTCCCCGGGAGGGGTGGCTGCCTGGTGTGCAGCCAACAGGAGGACAGGTGCTCTTACTGCAAATGGGGCAATTCTGGGAAGGGCACCGCCCATTCTGGAGCGGGTCCTTCTGCATCTCTGCTCCTAGGGAAGGCTTTATCACGGCCAATGAAAATCTGGCTCTGTTGCCTAGGGCAGTGCTCCCCAACCCCCGGGCCGCAGACCAGTACCTGTCCTTGGGCCATTTGGTACTGGTCCGCAGAAAAAGAATAAATAACTTATATTATTTCCGTTTTATTTATAAGTCAGAATGATGTTTAATTTTTAAAAAATGACCAGATTTCCTCTGTTACATCCATCTAAGACTCACTCTTGATGCTTGTCTCAGTCACGTGATACATTTATTTGTCCCACCCTAAAGGCCGGGTCCGTGAAAATATTTTCTGACATTAAACCGCTCCATGGCCCAAAAAAGGTTGGGGACTACTGGCCTAGGGAACCATTTACCCAGACAGGGCCCAGCTCACATTTCATCTGCCTCAGGCTACTGTGACAGTGACTCTGACCTTGCCTTAATTAGATAGTCAGTTTCAGAGTGAAAAATTCCCTTGTTCTCCCCAAGACAAACACCAGATCTGGGCCTGCCCCGCCCTGGCTGACCGAGAGGAGGGGGGGTGTAGTCCTGGTCCCACTGACCCTCCAGCCCCCTCCTTACTCAGTCCCTGTCCTCCTGCTCCAAGCCAGGCCCCTGTCCCCATCGTGCAGATGCAGGGAGGGAGGGCCGAGCACACAGGATCCCCCCTGCCTGGAGCTCACAGCCCAGAGGGGGAGCAGACAGATAGAGGGAACTGCAGTGGGACAGGAACCATGCGGGGAGAGGGGGAGGTCCTAGGGGCTGGTGACCAGAGAGTGACAGCTGAGCCGGGCTGGGGATCAGGGCAGCTCCTCAGAGGGGGATGAATGTCTGATGCGGAGGAGAGGGAGCGGGTGTGGGGAAGGTGCTGGGGGCAGAGAGAAGCGGTTGTGCAGAGGAGCAGAGTGACAGTGAGCTGTGTGGTGAGGGGTCCGCAAATCCCTCTTTATCTCTGAGTAAATGGTGCTGCTTCCCATGGCTGTGTGGGTGGCTTGCAGTTATGAAAAGTGCCAGCAGCACTCTCTGCTGTCAATTTGTTAGCACCACCCCCACCTCGCCTCCACCCTCAGAGTGCAGGAAGCTGCACAGCAGCACAAGGACCCCCTTGAAGCCTCAGAGCCCTTGAAGAAGCTGTCAGGTCCTGTCTCACAGGTGGCTATATCTATGAGTGGGTGTCCTGGGCCTGAAGCATTATGGCGTAAAGTGTGAGGAAGTGACTGTTCTGGCCATGGACAGCTGGGGGTAGATGTGATGTTGACATGAGGGACAGTGTGAGAAGGTCAGAGAGGCCTAAGTCTCCCTTGACCCGTGTGGCTGGGGATGGGTCTGGGTCCCCCTCTCATGGAAGGGGTTTTACATTCGGGCTGTTATGTCAACAACCTCTGACACGTGCACGCTACACCTACCTGCACATGCTCATCGGCATCCTAGTGTTGTGCACAACACACACAACATACATGTGCACAGCACACAGACACACACAGACACACATGCATGACACGCACACACTGGGCAAACCTCACCCTCCCCCCCCCCCCCAATGCACTAGCTCATGCTCTAGGCTTCCAGCCCTCAGAACAGAGTCCAGGCTTCCAGTTCCCGGAGGGCAACCTCCACCAGCTGCAGAGGGCAGGGTCGCCCTCAGGGGCATCCCTGCCTTCCCTCCCCTCTGCCCCCCATTCCCAGGCCGGTGCCTTGGCCTTTCTGTCTCTCAGCTCCAAGGGCCTTTCTTTGGCCTCTGTAACTTGATTCCTTGGCCCAATTCTTCCACCTCTCAGACTTTATAAATAAACTTTATTTTATATTTTATATATTCTTAAGGTAAAATATAAAAGCTACAGCAGGATGAGGACCTAACAGATGCAGAGCTCTGCCCCCTACACACTGCCACTAGGTGATGAACTTCAGCAGCTGGGTCCCCAGGCTGAGCTGCCGCTCCCAGACGGGGTGTCTGCTGTTGCCAGAAATCGGTCCACACCTCCCTGGCTTTTCTCTTGCAGGATCGTGCAGAACCCAAGCATAGAGACCTGACTGAGTTTTTCCGCCATGGCTACTCGCACTGGGCCATCTACGTGGACGTTAGTTATGTGGTCCATTTGGCTCCTCCAGGTTAGTACTGTTGACAGTATAATTTTCACAAGATTTGTTACCATAATGGGAACTATTGCAAGCCACATGCCACCATGGAAACCCAAGTGTCAGATTGGGGATTCAGAATTTAGGAGAGATGTGAGCTCCAGCATCTAACTCTGGGCAGCAAATTTTTCTGGGACACGATCCAGGCTCCCAGCAGCCTCAGAGGAACCTGTCAGTACAAGCTCTGCCCCCTCCCCTGGGGGACCCTGCAGCAGGGGTGCAAACCATGGAGTCTGGCTCTCCCATAATCTCCTCCCAGTGAAACTGCCTCTGTACTCAGGTTTATGCCATGTGACTAGCACCATAGGGCAGAGCTGATTGGCCCAGTGGGATCACCCGACCCAACAGCAGCCAATCAGTAGGCGAACTAGGATATGCTGAGTTGAACCAATTAGCTCTCTTCTTTTGATAAGGGCACTAATCCCATCATGCCCTCCCCCTGACTCTCCCCACACCTTCTGACCTCTTTTAAACCTAATTAATTCCCACAGAAGCCTAAAGAAAAAAATACTCTTCCCTATAAAGTTTTATCTGTGAAAGCCTACTAAATATACTGTTTTTGAAGCCTGAGTATTTTTCAGTGGGTGGAAAGTCAGGGACTCTTTTTTGAGACTGCTTAGACATATAAAGCACTAATGACATTTTAGTCTAAATCCATTGCTTTTCTACTAACTGGTCAATTAAATGAGTCATAACCTGCTTCAAAGAGCACAGCACAAAGAAACACAATGACTGACCAGAATATTAAGGATAAACACAATGTCTTCATGAGTTCAGTGAGAGGGGCGTCCCCACTGTGACAGCACGCACAGAGAGACACACTGCTCACATGTCTGACATCTGCTCAATCCACCATCTCCAAGCAGGTGGGAGCCATGTGGAAGTCACATTCTATTATCCACACCGTGTGTTATAACCATCACTCACCTAGGTCTTCAGTGCTCAAGTAGGGACATTTCTTCCCTCTGGGGGAAATTTGGCAATACCTACAGACATTTTGGTTCTTATACCTGGGCGTCGGGCAGTGCTACTGGCATCTCATGGGCAGAGGTCACAGATGCCACTAACCATCTTGCCAAGCACAGGGCAAGTCACAACAATGAAGATTACCCTCGTTGCCAATGAGCACAATGTCAGCCGTGCTCAGGTTGAGCAACCCTCATCCTCGGCCGTGAAGTGAAAGAGGGAAACTTTGGAAACAGTGTACATGGCACCTCTTTTTGTTTTGAAACACATTCCGGTTTCATCTTCTGTGACAGGATTCTGTAGAATTCTTTCCGCTGTCTTGTTGTTGTGTGTCACTGTTTTTCCCTTTCAAGGTGGATGGGAAGTGCATAGGGCTGAAGCCATAGGAAGAATACTGTGATGTGTCCCATTTGCACTCTTTCATTTTGCAAGTGTTAAGCCTAATCCGGAGGGACCCGAAACATTGAAGACACGAACAAAGTCCATCAATTACACATCAAAGCTTTATTGTCTAGCTTGGCCAACCGGCGGCAACTCCCACAGAGGTCTGAGGGAGAGCGCGCCGGCCCTTTGTTCTACTTAGTTTTTATAGTTTTGTAAGTGGAAAGTACAGCAGCAAAAATTGTAATTAGGAGCCCCTTACCACTATTGGTTATAGTCATATGTCCTTTAACATGATAGGACCACGTTCAATTTGCAAGCCATACATTATTTTGAAGAAAACAAAATTTACAAGTCATTGCTATAAGAAAAGGTTTATTTTGGCTTTTCTCTCCCTGTACCTGGATAGCCATTCATCCCTTTCCCCACAGGTATGGTGGAATGTCTGGAAATCCATGTTTTCCTCCCCTTTGCATTTATAATACAATGCCAAGGGCCATCCTGGTCATGCCAATCACACAGTACAGGGACTATTTCTCACAATTTCTCTGCACGCTTTAATCCAAATTAATAAAATGTTCTTCAAGCCTCCCAAAATGTTAATATTAATTCTGTAGCTTTTGGTACTTTACAACACCTGCGGGTGAGGTGGCGCAGTGGCTCCTCATTCCCCACTCTGAATGGGAGGATAAGATGCGGTATCTACCTAGGGGAGAGGCTGGTAGGTAGGCTGAAACGTAGGTCAATGGGCCAGGAGGTTGGCGGCCCCTAGCTGGCGTTTGACCAGGGTGGGATAAGCAATAATCAGATATTGCTCTTTGTTAACTGGGAAGGTGAGATGGGTGGTTAAGCCCAGCACCTGTCCCCTGGATATGAAAAAACACCCTGTTTATATTTCGGTCTCCAACAGATATTAAAATTTCAAATTTGTGTGTTGTGATTCTTACTCATCTGAATTCCCATGTTTGGATTTGGAGGCAGACTGGAAAAATATAAAATAAACAACAATATTAAAACAGCCAATGCTGACAGATATTATAACAAGTGTCCTAATACAATGAAGTGATTAAAACCTATTAGATTACTAAGCAAAGTCTTAACTAATACAACAGGATTTAAAATAAAATTTTTAGTCTTAAAATGTCCTTAACATGTTAATGTAATTTCACCAAGTCCATGTTGACACCATTACCGCTTCATATTATTTGTAAATGAAACCCAACCCCACTTCAGTTTGAGAAGAGTCCCAAGGAGCAGGAGTCACACACATTCAGGAAAAGTTCACAAGGCACTGGAGTTGTGGTTACATTTCCATGCTTTGCAGATAGAGTCCAAGTCCCAATGACCACTGCTTCTAGCTGGTAACAATTCAGGTAGACTGTAGACTGGAAAAGCCATCTGCAGCACGTATGGGACGGAGCTTCTGTTTTCTTTAAACTGGAGAGGTGAGCCTGACCAGGCGGTGGCGCAGTGGATAGAGCATCGGACTGGGATGAGGAAGGACCCAGGTTCGAGACCCCAGGATAGCCAGCTTAAGCGTGGGCTCATCTGGCTTGAGCAAAAAAGCTCACTAGCATGGACCCAGGGTCACTGGCTCGAGCGAGGGGTTACTTAGTCTGCTGAAGGCCCGCGGTCATGGCACATATGAGAAAGCACTCAATGAACAACTAAGGTGTCGCAACGAAAAACTGATGATTGATGCTTCTCATCTCTCTCCGTTCCTGTCTGTCTGTCCCTATCTATCCCTCTATCTGACTCTCTCTCTGTCCCTGTAAAAAAAAATAAAATAAACTGGAGAGGTGAACCCAGGGTGCCTTTCCCTGGAGCTCTGCAACCATGGTGTGGTGAAGAGAACCTGGGGATACACTATGCTGGGTAGCAGAGGTAAATTCATCTAAATTAGGAGTAAGTCCCAGCCTAAAATAGGCATGGGGCATTGAGGCAAGAGAAATAAAGGAAACACTATATATTAAACAATGCAGCAGAAAATAAGGCTATCAACACCCACAACAGAGATCTTCGAGGGATGAATAAAAAAAAAAAAAAAACCCTGAATATTCAGGCAAGACATAATAAGTGGCCCTTGTGTCCATAAGAAAGGAGATCAGTTTACCTGCTCCTTGGAAGAAATACCCTAGGCTCCTCCACAGCGACATGAGATGGGGCCGATGGCCCTGGGCACCTTTAGTCTTCAGTGGCAAGCCTCAGTAGGCTGGCAAGGTCAGGTCACAAGTAGCTGGAGCAGGGCTAGAAGAGACTGAACCCTCCCTTGGAGGAGTGAGGGAGCAGCTTACCTTCCAGTGTCCCTTTTTTCCATAGTAAAGGCATGTCCCTGGTAGGGGCCGAGAAGCCTGGCAGGCTTTAGCTCAATGACCTTTCCACTCTTGAAGCAGGGCCCTGATGGAGTCCTATGAAGTCTCTCGGGGGTGTTGGAGCCTTTATGGGTGTATGCCAAGAGCTGGTATTTTGCCTGATCTCTTTTTTGGGGCTCTGTCTGCCTTTTCTGATCCTCTCTTGGTCATTATAGACCTTAAATGCCATGCTCAGAAGATCTTGTTGAGGGGTTTGAGGGTCCCCATCTGCCTATATAAACTTTTTCCATATACCTAGAGCTGATTGGAAAAAGACAAAACAGCATTATCAGCTGGATTAAATAAAAGAGGGTAGAAGTTTGCAGGAAGAGAAAAGAAATTTTGCATCTCTTGTAGGATTCCAGAGTCTCTCAGTTGCTGAATAAACCTGTACATTAGTATTTAAAAGAAAAAAAAAATTTTTTTAAAGTCCATAACACGAAGTTTTATTGAAAACAATAAAATACAGAAACAGCAGATTCTCATTTTAAAGTAAAACTAACATTTCTCAGAACTTTCCTAGTACCTCACCATTCTGATCACTATTAAAAAACAAAACAAAGTCCCAATTCCAAAATAATTAGCAAACCTGTTGGTAAACATTCTTCTCATGGTTCTAGTTATTTTTCTAAATTTTACATTTGCACCTTTTCAAGAATGAGAGTTTTTTGTAAATTTAACTGATTAACATTTGTGAGAACTGGACTTTCTTCATATTTATTTTTTTAAAAAAAACACCCACACACCCTACTCAAACTAAGAGAAAATATACATTTGTTCATTAAAGCGCACCTGCTTTAGATAATTTTTTTTCCTCTTCACACATTAGCATAGAAAGCCAATGTTTGATTCATGCTGAAAATCTATACAAAACGAAAAGACCTGCTATTCCAGGGAAACCTTAAGGCAAAAGCAAAAGCCTTATGCTACAAAAGAAAAACAGAGCAGAGGCATGGGGACTGTGAAGTCGGCTCAGATGAATAAGCACCACGAGGATGAAGACAATTTTTGTACAAACATATGCAAGAAGTTTTAAAAGGTGCATTCAACATCCATTTCCTGCAGAAATAATTGTCATGTCAGACAGCTTAACTCCTGAAACAAGTTTAGATTTTAACAGAATCTTAATTCTCTCCTATATTCACCAATGGAATCAGAGCCTTGCTTGGGGTGGCTCTTCTTTCCCCCTTGTCACCACACAGACTTTTAAGCATTTGTTGAGTACACTCTATAATACCTTTACTTCAAAATTGTAAGAAATACTTGTCTTTATGTTAACTTAACAAAACATAGTAAATGCATTTTCAAGTAACATTTCCATACTTATTAAAACATTTCTATCCCATTAATTAACAGGCAAATTAAAGTGCACAATAAGGCTGGAAAATTCCAGTGTGGCTTTTGTTGTTTTCCTATATTATTAATGAAAATCTACACCTTTGTTAGGTAAATCTACTCTGCTTCAAGCTTTGCAGCTTTCAGCGGCAGCCTGAAGTTTGAAGCAGTTTAGCCAAAATTAGCAAGTTTTTAGGATTCACATTCTATTCTATTTAAATTTAAATGAGCATGCTATATTTACTCCAATTAAAATTAGAAATTTGTAGGGATGATATCATCTTATTTTTCAATATTAAAGCCGGCGTTTCCAATTCTTGCATGCAAAGACCAAACACAAACGAGGATCAGACAAGGTAGACAAATCAGAGAGAAACCGGGATTTTAGAGATTAGAATGTGGTCTGCTTGGTTCTTATGCAGGGCTATTATGATAGGAACAAAAGGATAGAAACTAAACAGAACTCTCTCAAAAATGTTCGAGAACGGCAGTTTATGAGATTCTGTTTATCTACATCCAAACAGGCATTCCCTTCGCTCTCATTTCAGGCATAGAACAGTAAAGAAATAAAAAGTTTAGAGAAAGAGAATAACTGGAAAAATCTGTATTTTTCCCAAACTCTTAAGTATTTCTACTTACTAAAGAAAATCAGATAATAACACAACTTTTAAAAAGCATCTTAGTCTTCTAATCATTCATAAATTCTAAGAACTGCAACAACCAGCAGCCGAAATCCATTTCAACCCCCACTGACCTGGGAAGCCACCACCTCTGCCTCCACTGCCGTGCACTGGTGTTTCCCAGAACGCGCCCCCGCAGGCCACCTCCTCGCCTCGTCGTCCGCAGGCCGCAGGGGCAGCACGCACAAGCCAGGGGAAACAGACAAACAGGCACCACCTTTCTCTCGAGCTCGGAATATCTAAACTCAAACGAGGTTCCCTAAAAGCGGGATGCCCTCCCAAATCTCCCAACCTCACGTCCAAGGGGAGATGGCCACTGGCCCTTTCCCGGCTCGTTAGCCAGGGCTTGCGTGGCAAACAGTCACGACCTTGTTCTACTTACCTGGGGTTGGACAAGAAAGCTCCAGTGTGCAGACCGACGGTGGTCCCTCGATCCCAGGCGAGCCCCCAAAATGTTAAGCCTAATCTGGAGGGACCCGAAACATTGAAGACATGAACAAAGTCCGTCGATTACACATCAAAGCTTTATTGTCTAGCTTGGCCAACCGGCGGCAACTCCCACAGAGGTCTGAGGGAGAGCGCGCCGGCCCTTTGTTCTACTTAGTTTTTATAGTTTTGTAAGTGGGAAGTACAGCAGCAAAAATTGTAATTAGGAGCCCTTTACCACTATTGGTTATAGTCATATGTTCTTTAACATGATAGGACCACGTTCAATTTGCAAGCCATACATTTTGGAGAAAACAAAATTTACAAGTCATTGCTATAAGAAAAGGTTTATTTTGGCTTTTCTCTCCCTGCACCTGGATAGCCACTCACCCCTTTCCCCACAGGTGTGGTGGAATGTCTGGAGATTCATGTTTTCCTCTCCTTTGCATTTACAATACAATGCCAAGGGCCATCCTGGTCATGCCAATCACACAGTACAGGGACTATTTCTCACAATTTCTCTGCGCACCTTAACCCAAATTAATAAAATGTTCTTCAAGCCTCCCAAAATATTAATATTAATTCTGTAGCTTTTGGTACTTTACAACACCTGCGGGTGAGGTGGCACAGTGGCTCCTCACAAGGAGACTTGAATTATGGTTTATATAAAATGTAATTGATAGAAACTATTTCTTAGTTATTTCACTATCTCAAATTTGGAATTTTAGGCCTGGCCTGTGGTGGTGTAGTGGATAAAGCATCAACATGGAATGCTAAGTCTCCTATTCAAAACCCTGGGCTACCCCATCAAGGCACATATGGGAGTTGATGCTTCCTGCTTCTCTCTCCCTTCTCTCTCCTTCTCTGTCTCCTTCTCTCTCTTCCTCCCCCTCTCCCTTTCTTCTTTCTCTCTTTGTGTTTCTCTCCTCCTCTCCTCTCTAAAATGAATAGATTTTTAAAAATTGGAATTGTATTTAGTTTCTCAAAGTATTATTCATGCCTAGTGACACAAGTATTTTACTAAATTATGTAACAACTTTGTATGGACACATTATTCTTTACTCATATCAACCTGTGAACCTGTTCCTTAGTCTATGAATAGTCAATAAAGAATAACTAAAAATGAGATGACTTAAAGATATTTTATAAATCTACCAAATCTTCCTAATGTAGCACCCTGACTTTGATGCACTATACATATTATTGCTTCCCAAGATGCTATAGTAACTTTGACTTGAAGTTCTTTGCTACATGAGAGTGTGGAAATGGACCTGAAGTAGAAGCTGTGTGCGAATGGGGACCTAAACTTTCCTGCACTATCACCAATAATGAAAACAGATTTATCTTGCATAAGTTTCTCTTTTTAATGCTATATTATCTCTGCTACTTGAAAAATACTATTATACCAAGTAAATCACAAAATACTAATTTTTTAATTAAAAAGTAAATATGTACCTGGAATGCAGGGTAGAGAGGTATAAATATCAGAGAAACAGGTTACGTAGCCTTTTAGTCAAATTCTGCTTCTCACAGCCACCTGCATCTTGAGGGACTGAGTCCCTGGACCCCCACAGCCAAGGCACCCCCTTCTGAAGGCTCTCCCATGGAGTCCAGCATGATCCCTGGCCAGCCCCATGGCTCCAGGGCTCTCTGGAGCTGGTACAGGACAAGATCCTGTGTGGGCCCTGGGGGTTGACAGCTCTCTGCCTCTAATGCGTCCCCTTCCAGGGTCGGACACACTATGTGGCTTCCCTCTTACTCTGACTGCTTCCAGGAGGCTTTCTCCCCAGGGATTCCATGTTTGAGGTAGAGAAACATTGGCCTGTACCCTGAGAAAAATGGTGAGCCTCCCTTTAAAGCATGTTTAGTATTCAGTCATTCTTAATATGAAAAGAAAGTGAAAGTGAAATTCTCAGTGTGGGTATAAAAGCTGCCCCACCAGGAGCACAACACCACACACCACGCATCACCATGGCCTCCTCGGTAAGTCCCCTGGGTCTTTCTGGGAAGGAAGGGGAGGCAGCTTCCTCCTGTAAAGGCCTCAGTCTGTGTTCCCGGCCTGTTACCTCCAGAGCTCGTCTGTGGAAGGCTCAGGGGAACTGCTTTGCTGCAGGACTGTGAGGCCTTCAGGGAAATTGAGCCTTCTCTCTGTCTGGAAGTGAGGGGAGCCCCAGGTGAGGGATATGTGGGTGTCAGGGGCTGTGTCTGAATGGGACTTGGGAAGTGAGTCCCGGACTTTTGGCCTCAGCTGCTGCAGGGGTTCCGTGAGTCCTCAGCCTGATCTGTTCTCCCTCCCCTTTTCTCTGAACATTTGTCCTGCCTGATAACGTGCATTCAAATTCCAGTGCTCTGACTCAAACAGCTCCCCTCCCTTCAGACCTGCTGTCCAGACTCACCGGTGTCCCCAGGAGGGGTGGCAGCCTCGTGTGCAGCCAGCAGGAGGCAGCAGGACTCAGACTCTTACTGCAAATGGGGCAATTCTGGGAAGGTCACCGCCCATTCCGGAGAGGATCCATCTGCATCCCTGCTCCTGGGGAAGGCTTTATTGCGGCCAATTAAAATCAGGCTTTGTTGCCTAGGGAACCATTTTACCCAGACTGGGCCCAAGCTCACATTTCATCTGCCTTAGGGTACTGTGCCAGTGACCCTGACCTTGCCTCAATTAGACAGTTTCAGAGTGAAAAATCCCCTCGCTCTCCCCGAGATGGAGACCAGCTCTGGGCCTGCCCCGCCCTGGCCGATCAAGAGGAGGAGTGGGGAGGAGGGAGTCCTGGTCCCGCTGACCCTCCTGCCCCCTCCTTACTCAGTCCCTGTCCTCCTCTCCAAGCCAGGCCCCTGTCCCCATCGTGGAGATGCAGGGAGGGAGGGCTGAGGATCCCTCCTGCCTGGAGCTCACAGTCCAGAGGGGTGCAGACAGACACAGGGAACTGCAGCGGGACAGGACCCATGCGGGGAGAGGGGGGTCCCGAGAGCTGCGGACCAGAGAGTGGCAGCTGAGCCTGCCTGGGGATCAGGGCAGCTCCCCAGAGGGGGATGTCTGTCTGATGGGCAGGAGAGGGAGCGGGTGTGGGGAAAGTGCTGGGGGCAGAGAGAAGTGGTTGTGCAGAGGAGCAGAGTGACAGTGAGCTGTGTGGTGAGGGGACCGGCAAGTCCTTCAGACAGCCCGAGGGACGGGGTCCTGGGAGGGAGAGGGGGCGGGGAGGGGGCCCTGGGAGGAAGAGAGGGGCGGGACGGGGCCCTGGGAGGGAAAGGGGGCGGGGAGGGGGCCCTGGGAGGAAGAGAGGGGCGGGACGGGGCCCTGGGAGGGAAAGGGGGCGGGGACGGGGCCCTTGGAGGGAGAGTGGGCGGGGGCGAGGCCCTAGAAGAGGAGAAGAAGGCTAGGAAGTGCTGGCTAGAAGCACCTAAAAGTTGCGAAAGAACATGACTGGGCCCTAACGCCACAGGAAGGTCATGACCAGGTGGACCTTTGGGAAGATCCATGGGTCTTGAAGAGACTGGCCATGAGTGTGTGGACAGGGAGCAGCGGGCCAGTCAGTAAAACGTGGGGGTCACGTTCTCCAGAACAGGCTACCTTGAACCAAGTCATGGGGGAGAGATGGACAAGGTAGTGAATTCAGGTGACCTTCCCGGGTCAGCATCAGTTGTTGGATACTGGCACGGAATGAGGGCAATGAGAGGCTGACCCTCGTCTCAGATTGGGCGGCCGGGGTTGAGGGCTGCAGGACGTTTGTCATTTGCTGAGGGCAGACACAAAGAAAAGCAGACACTGAAATATTCTCAACTCCTGAACCTGTGGTGCCCTGCGGGGACATTGAGGAGCAGGGAGGAAGGCAGGGACAGTCAGGACCAGGAAGAGGTGGGGCAGGGAGGACCCAGAGCAGCCTTCTGCTGAGTGTCCTTGGCAATTCCCTCTGCCTCTCTGATGCCACTTTCCCACCTGAGTAAATGCTACTGCTTTCCCCAACCCAGGATGTGGAGGGTTTTTTATGAAAAGTGCCATCAGAGCTTTTCAGTGTGAATGTGTCAGCCACCCATTCTCTCCCAGGGCCCTGGGCAGCCCCACAGAGTCCCCCTAGAACAATGATGAGTAATCTTTTGACCTTGGTGTGTCAAAATTCTCCAAAAAACCGAGCATAACTTGGGTGGTGTGTCACTTTGAGAAAAATGGCCTAACCGGAAGTCCCAGAACTATATGCTCTGTGCTGGAGTTCTGTTGTTTTGACCTGCAGACCTCCGGCACAGAGTGTCTACACTACAGCAAATGTTTTATCCTCGGCTATTGCACCTGGCCGTGCATGAGCCGAGGATGAAATGTCCTTCTCGGACTTCGGCCCCATACTTCTCTGGTATGCGGCTGCACGTGACCGCGTGTCATCGAAAATGGCTACACGTGTCTGTGCAGACACATGTGTCATAGGTTCACCATCATGGCCCTAGAAAGATCGGGAATCTCTATGTCATTTCCTAGCTCTCAGGTGACATCTCCAAGGGTGGGTGTCCCGGGGGAATTTAGGGACAAATAATGAGGTGGGGCCCGACATGAGGGTCAGTGTGTGTAAGGTAGTAAAGCTCAGGACTCCCCTAACCGGTATGGCTGGGGATGGGTCTGGATCCCCGCTTTTGGGAAGGGGTTCTACATGTTGGCTATTGTGTCAACAACGTCTGGACATGTGCACGCTACATCTCCACATGTCCGTAGGCATCCTCGCGTGTGTGCGGGTACACACAACACATCGCAACATGCATATACACAGCACACACAGACACACACAGGCACACATGCATGACATGCGCACACTGGACAAACCTCACCCTCCCAGTGCACAAGCTCATGCTCCAGGCTTCCAGCCCTCAGAACAGAGTCCAGGCTTCCAGTTCCCCGAGGGCAACCTCCACCAGCTGCAGAGGGCGGGGTCTCCCCCAGGGGCATCCCTGCCTTCCCTCCCCTCTGCTCCCCATTCCCAGGCTGGTGCCTTGGCCTTTCTGTCTCTCAGCTCCAAGTGCTTTTCCTTTGCCTCTGAAACCTGATTCCTGAGACTATTTCTTCTACCTCTCTGACTTTATAAATTAATGTTCTCTTATACTCTATATTTACAGGGGCACAGAGTTTTTCCCTCACACACACTGTCACCAGGTGATGAAGAGAACAAGGGGTCCCCAGGCCACCTGCCGCAACCCAGCCGGGGTCTCTGCTGTTACCCGAGTATCGGTCTACACCTCCCTGGCTTTTCTCTTGCAGGATCCTACAGAACCTGAGCTTGGAGATTTGATTGAGTTTTTCCGCAAAGGCTACTCGCACTGGGCCATCTATGTGGGAGATGGATACGTGGTCCATCTGACTACTCCAGGTAAGGACTGTTGACAGTGTAATTTTCTCAATATTTCTTAACATAATGAGAGCAATTAAAACCCACATGCCACCGTGGGAAACCCAAGTTACTTTCTCCCTGGGCAGTGCCTGTGCTCACCCTACCTCCAGGCCCCTCTGAGTACCCTCAGTGGGTCCCGCAGTCCAGACAGGGCAGGGGGAGGGGACGCGGGCGCCCCAGGGCAGCCTGGCTGCCTCAGCCTTCAGTGCTCTCCAGCTCAGTGCCAGCTGTCGGGCACGCAGAGTCCGATCACACTTAACCAGCTCGGTCTCTGATGTCCATGGTCTCCTCACGAGAGTGTTTCTCAGCGCTGTGTCCTGTGCACGCATATGATTGCACAGAGCACGGTGTCCTGACAGCATGTACTTAATACTCCTTGACAGAAGCAGCTCTCACAGGCTTGCACGTCAGAAATGAAATTCTCATGCAAATGCACGTGAGGACCCATGGACAGCTTGTTTACTCATTGATAACAGGAGAAGCAGGATGACAAAGCCAGTTAAAGGACAGTGCAGGGCACAGATGTCTGCATCGTCAATGACAGACAAGTGCTGGAACGCATCTGCTAACCGAGATGCACGGTGGTCCCTGTCCTGCAGAGCAATGGCACCATAACCTTTGTCACCAAGCGTTTGCATTGTCGCTGGGCAGAAACCATCATCACAGTCTATGTGTATCTTATCAGTTTTCTGTGGGCTGTCATCTACCTCGACAGAGTTAAAAAAAATGTCTGAGTTGATGGTCAATCACACTATCGTCATCCACATGACACTGAGAGAAGCTTGGAGCAGGAAGCATGACTGTGAGGGCCAGGAGACCTCTTGTGTCTGAGTGTACAGGTGGTTTTCCTTATGGGATGGGATCTCAGTGCCAACATCAGCCTTTAGACTCAAAACATGAAACAAGCATGCTTAATTAGCATGCTCATAGTTATCTGCCCTTTAGAAAAGAAATACTCCCTCTTAGAAATTATAACCTGGACTCAATATAGAATGGAATTTGAACTTCATCTGCCGGAAGGTCCTGTGTGCACCTCGCATGATAAATTTCATTCATCATGAAACTGAAAAGGAGAAAGTTAGGGAATGTATAAGAGGTTGCTCAGAGAGTGTCTTTAGCTCAGTGGTGCTATGACAACCTTGATCTCTCTCTCTGACACACACGAGTGCACAAAGACAAACAGATAACACATATGACTAGCATTGTTTACAGTGGATAAGGTTTGGAGGAAGTCTAAATACTCGATTACAGGGATTTGTCAACTGATGATGTTCATTCATATAATGGAGCACAATGGCAGCCACTGACATCACAACATTCATTAATGTGAAAAATATTCACAGCTTATTAAATAAAATAGCAAAATCCATGAATCCTCCAATCACATCTGTGGAGCAACAAACACCAAAAGTCAACTGTAGATTCCTTCGCTCTTCTTTCTTGTCTGGCTCCTTCTCCCCCTCCCTCACCCTCCCCTGCAGTTAGTTCCTGAGGCTCCTGTCTCTGATTGCAGTTCAGAACCCTGGGGCCGGCTCCTCCGGCGGCTCCTCCTCTGGCAGCCTGCATGTCCTAAACTGCGTAGGGCAGGTGAAAAGGGAGCTTCTGACGCATGTGGCAGAGGGTAGTTCCTATCGGGTCAACAACCGCTTGGACCGGGAATACAAACCACGGCCCGTAAATGAGATGATCCGTTCTGCAAAGGAGATGATTGGTGAGGAGATGCGGTACAGTCTGCTGGTGGGGAACTGTGAGCACTTTGTCACCGATCTGAGATATGGCAAGGCCGAGAGCCGACAGGTAAGGTCCCCTCAGGGGAGCTCCCTCTTCCTCCTGGAGGTCTGCTTGGGGTGGGGGTGACCGTGCTGTGCACACATGAGGGAGAAATTACCCTGAATGATGAAAAATCGGGCCTTCAGGGTCCAGCTGGCAAGGAACCAGGATGTCAGACAGCAAATCTCAGGTCTGCTTCGAATCCACTGAGGGTCTTTAAACAAAGTCATTCACTCTCTGGGGCTCAGTTTCCCCATGGGAAGAAGGAAGGTGTAACTGGAGGACCTCAGGGACTCACCAGATCAGTCACTTGAGGATTTGTAGCCTCCAGGGAAACCCCCCCACGCCCAAAGGCAGCCTCCGATGTCCTGTGGGTGCTCAGGGACAACCAGGCCAACCCGGGACCACGACAGGTCTGCTGAGGCCCAGCGAGCACTCAGGCAGGACCCGGTCCGGGTCTGCGGGCCTGTGTAAGAGCTCAGGACACTGTCCTGTAGGACCTCGGCCCAGCTTCCACCCTCCTCCGGCACTGGTCCCGAGTGTGTTGTCCCCACACAGCTAGGAAGAGGCAGAAGCGGGATTCGAACCCCAGTGACCACACTCTCTGCTGTGGTACTGGACGGTCAGGGCTCGGGCCAAGGGCGTGGGTGGTCGGGCAGAGAGAGGAGGGGAGGACAGCAGAGCCGTGTGGGGAGGGATGTGAAGGATGTGACGCTGAGGTGGGATGTTCCAGGTGGCCCGTCAGACACCCAGGGGGACAGGCTGAGGAGCAGCTGCACGTATGAGTCCGGGGCTCTGGGCTGAGCTGGGGCTGGAGACAGAAGCTTCCAGGCTGCACCTGTGACCAGCACTCAGTGCACAGGGAAGCTGTTACCATGGTTGTCCACAGTCTCCCCTCAGCTTCTTCTACACCCGCCCTCGGCAGGGAGGTGGAGGTTACTGCCATCCAGACCACAGACCCATTCCCAGTTTTAACCCCAGAGCTCTGGACCCAGGGACCCAGGCATAAACCCTCCTCCTTGTCCCCCAACGTCAGGGACAATGGCCTCCCCCAGGAAGCTCTCCCCGAAGCATTCCAGCAGCCCACCTGCCCGTTGTCAGGACAGCCTCAGACAAGCCTGCCACTGAGAAGTGGTCGCACCTGTGTTTCCCAGGGAAGGGGCCATGGGGACATGGCCAGCCCTCTGTGGGGGAGGACTCTGGGAGGGCAGCAGGAGGAAGAGGACAGACAGGTTCTGGGGCAGGGGACAGAAAGTGTGTGCAACCTCCAGCCCCTGGGGAGGGAGCAAGGACCCGCCTGGACTTGCTGTTGACTCTGACACGAACTGCTCACTTTCAGGTAGAAAAAGTCCTGAAGGAGTTACAGCCAACTATAGTGCCTATGCCTCCTTCTGGATGCCTTCTGTTCTGAAAATGTGATCCCAAACCCAGCAACAGCCTGGGGGAGCCACAGAACCCTCCGCAGCAGCAGCTTGGAACCGACTCCCACAGCCCCTCCGTCTCCCTGACCTCGTCCCGGGCTCCCTGCAGCTCTCTCTCTCACTCTCCCCTCACCACGGCTGAAGGATGGACTCAGGGGACCAAGACTGAGGAAGTAAAACTGTATCTGTCCCTTCAGGAAGGAAGTCCACTGTCTCTGTAGCTCTAAACCAGTAAATAAAACGTCAGCACCTGTCAGGGACACCCAGCAATTTCGAGCTGGTGGGAGAAGCTCCGGCCTCTCAGAGTCTCAGTTCATCTTCTCTGAGATGGGGCTGTGATCCACTTCACGGGGACATCGTGAGGACCAGATACACTGATGGCTGGAAGTCCCCCATACCTGCCTGGTCCGTAGCGGTGCTCAGTGGTTTGTCTACATTGTGCTGTGTAGACCGACCATTGTCATCAGACATCATTCATTTTACTCTCAGGCTGCAAAGCCCCCAAACACTTCACCGTCACCCCGGGTAGTCCCATCGGCTGCCACTCGAATCCCCTGACGAGTCTAAACACCTCCCAGCGTCTTCCAATGACCTCCTTCAGTCAGCCCTCTCCTGTAGAAAGACTCCTTTTTCTTTTTAAACTCCAAAGTATAGTCCTCACCCTCTGTGACTACCAGACGGAATTGTACTATCTTTCCGTGCCCACTTGCCGTGGCTCAAATGCCCAGGGGTTGAATGCGGAAAATTAGCCTCCTCCACTTTTAGGGCAGTGAAACTTCTCTGTATGATGCAGTACTGACAAGTCTATGTCATTATAAGTTGTCTAAGCTCACAGAATGTACAACACCAAGTGGCCCCTGAGGTCAACTAAGGACTTTGGGATATTTTGATGTGTCAGTGCAGGTTCATCAACTGTGACAAAAATATAGCCTTGGAAGCAGGATGTTGATAGTGGAGAAGGTTATGCATGAGCAGGGGTCAGGGAAGTATATGGAAAATCTCTGTACCTTTCCATTTTCTATGAAGCTACACATCTCTAAATAAATTCTTTAAAAATATTAACCATCTGAGTATATCCCTCCAGTACTTCCTAGTGTGTGATGGGGGAGTGATCTGAGAATTGTCAGATCTCCATGTTTTTACACTGCCTCATCTGGCCTCTGCCACCAGTGACCTTACTAAATGACCACTCTGTCTGACCTTTCTTATGGTTGTCCCCACAGCCACTAACACTTTGCTTTGAGAATGCAGAACCTCACTGTCCCCGGGGCTGTGACTTCCCAATCATGAGAAAGCAGGTGGGTCCCTGGATCCCCTCAGTGCAGCAGGGCCCAGGCAGGGACATCACAGGACCCCGGGAAGCTCAGGGCTCCCGGAGGGTTGAAGAACAAAGAATGTAACTTGTACTCATTACTACCAAGGAGGGCCCTGCTCAGATGCCCGGGCTGAAATGTCAGCTCCATGTGGGGCTCCAGAGGGGCCATGCTTGCCTTGCTCCCAGGCAGCCTCTGGGCAGGGGGACGCTTTCACACTTCTCCCAATCTGAAGTTCCACAAACAGGAGTGTCTGATTGGGGACTCAGAATTTGGGAGAGATGTGAGGTCCAGCATCTAACTCTGGGCAACCAATCTCCCCTGGGACACGACCCAGGCTCCCAGCAGCCTCAGAGGAGCCTGTCAGTACAAACTCTGCCCCCTCCCCTGGGTTCCCTGCAGCAGGGGTGCAAACCATGGAGTCTGGCTCTCCCACAGTCCCCTCCAAGGGACACTGCCTCTATGCTCAGGATTATACCATGTGATTGGCCATGTAATGGGCTGAGCCAATCAGATTCTCTCTAAGGACCATGAACAGGAACAAAGGAGCTGCAGGCACTGAGCGACATGCTGCTGAGCTGATGTGGATGGAAAAGGCGTGGGGTTGAGGACCAGAGACGTGAAAGTGAATAAAGATACTAAGTGTCCCTGCAACCAAGAGGAGCAGAGAGTAACAGGAGAAATGGGGGGCTTCAGCCACTGGTGGCTGAGTCACATTAACAGCAAAGAATCTTGGACACAATTTCCACCGCTCAAGTCCCAGGCCCCAGGGCAGGCCAATGGATCCTGCTCTTGTTCCTTACAGGGCTGTCTCCCCTGTCCCTGTCCCTCGTGTATCCCCACACCATAAAAAGAACCCCGCCCTCCAAGAGCAAACTGAAGAAAAGTTGTGAGTGGCCAGGACGACCCTCAGTGAAGCTGGAAGGAACAGGTGTTGCTCAGCTCAGGCTGCGTGACAGCACAGCACCCCCCGGGGGCGGCAGCACAAGTTACAGAAGCTAGAAGTTCAGGGTGAAGGTGCTGGCGAGCCTGTCTTCCTGTCTTGTAGATGGTACCTTCTCGTGAAGTCTGTAGCCAGGCATATACATGCTATATTACTGATTTCGTGATTTTATTTAGTCTGACTAACCATGAAATAGAGCTAAATAAGAAGGTACTAACAAACTAAACTTATAAAAATTTTTCTGTAAAATGTTAAATTCAGTTTGTTGCTCTTATAACTATGATTTAGTATTACCAGTTTAGTGATCACAGTTATATATTCTGTAACAAATCAAACATGTATATAATCCATCCTGTGCTTTCACCTCTGGCCAAGCTGGCATTACAGTTAAAAGGCCAGTTACCCCCCAGCTGACGTACATCAAGGGTTAACATCCGAGCAAAGAAGAACCTCTCCTCTCTCCCACACCCTGAGGCCTCCAGTTCTGATTCTTGCTCAAGGCCAAAGAGGACTGCTTGACTGTGGGAATCGGGAACACTTGTTACATGAAACAAAAATCCTAATTTATCAGTTACTTGCTAGATTCAGTTCCTGTAACAACCAAAGAGAGAAACTGTGCTTTCTGATGTGCCATGTCTGACAGGTATGGGGCTTTCATCCACTTCTCTGAACGAATCGCGCAGAGTCCCCTCAGTAAAGAATTCTCAATCCCTCCTTCTGATTCCTTTGCTCTAGTTCTGCTTATTCCCCTCTCCTTCACTTCTTTTTTTAAATTTTTTTAATTTTTTTTTTTGTTTTTTTTCAGAAAGAGGGATAGTAAGGAACAGACAGATAGGAACGGAGAGAGATGAGGAAGAATCAATCATCAGTTTTTCATTGCGACACCTTAGTTGTTCATTGATTGCTTTCTCATATGTGCCTTGACCGTGGACCTTCAGCAGACCAAGTAACCTCTTGCTCGAGCCAGAGACCTTGGGTCCAAACTGGTGAGCTTTGCTCAAACCAGATGAGCCCACGCTCAAGCTGGCGACCTCAGGATCTCGAACCTGGGTCCTCCGCATCCCAGTCTGACGCTTTATCCACTGCTCAACCACCTGGTCAGGCTCCTTCTCCCTCTTTATATAAATCCCAGCCTGCACCAAGAGGGAGAGATGGCATTTTGAGGACAGGAGTCCCCCCATCTTCTCAAGGGGCCGCATATGAATAAACTTTTTTTTTTTTTTGTATTTTTTTTTCTGAAGCTGGAAACCAGAAGAGACAGTCAGACAGACTCCCGCATGCGCCCGACCAGGATCCACCCGGCACGCCCACCAGGGGCCACGCTCTGCCCACCAGGGGGCGATGCTCTGCCCCTCCAGGGCATCGCTCTTTTGCAACCAGAGCCACTCTAGCGCCTGGGGCAGAGGCCAAGGAGCCATCCCCAGCGCCCGGGCCATCTTTGCTCCAATGGAGCCTCACTGCGGGAGGGGAAGAGAGAGACAGAGAGGAAGGAGAGGGGGGTGGAGAAGCAAATGGGCGCTTCTCCTGTGTGCCCTGGCCGGGAATCAAACCCGGGTCCCCCGCACGCCAGGCCGAAGCTCTACCGCTGAGCCAACCGGCCAGGGCCATGAATAAACTTTCTAACCAGCACCTGTATCATGTCGTTGGTTTTTATGTGACAGGTAGCCAGACTTGAGGGTCATTTTTTCCAGTTTCATGTCCTCACATGGAGAAGAGAAAGAGAGCTCTGGTCTCTCCTCCTCTAATAAGGACATGAATATCATCATGCCCACCCCAGACCCTCACCACCTCCTCATGACTTCCTCTAAACCTCATCACCTTCCACTGGTCTGCCTCCAACTATCACCATACTGCAGGGTAGGGCTTCACCATGGATTTGGGGAGGGGCCGATACAAACGAACATTCAGTCCCTGACAGAGCCCAACTGTGTCTTTAATAGAATTCACACTGGGATATATTTCCTCAAATAACATCTTTTTGGGCTTATATTTAGCTCCATTAAAATCAGCCTAACCGATTACAAACCACAGTGAAATCAATAAACCAAACCGCAGACCAGCTGGCCACGCAGGACTTCTCCATTCTAACTAGCTGCCGTTCGGATGGTCACCTGAACTGTCGCTTTTCCCGCTTGCTTCCCTGCGACAGGAGCCCGATGAGGGCGGCGGCAGCCAGGCCCTCTCCTAGGAGGCCCACTGTCCCGACTGCTTCGGTGACGTGCGGAGAAGAGAAGGGACGTCACACTGCACATCAGGGAAGACCCGCCTGGCCCTTGTCCTCCTCAGTGGAACCGCAGAAGGAACAACTGTTGGCACGGACGGGGGTCCCAAGAGGGCTTTCCACCCAGGAAAGCGAGGAAGAGGAGCCCAGGGAGCGGAGAAGAATGAGGGAAAGAAGGAGCTCCAGGGGCAAGGGCAGCACTGGCTTTCAGGAGGTACGTAAAGTGTAACAGAGCCGCAGGGGTTGCCAGGAAAGGGCAGAGGGGCAGTGCCCGGAGGTTGTAGGTCAGGGCTGGCCCACTGCGAGCCTCAAAGCAAGAGCAGAGTTGGGGAAACCACTCCTGTGGACTCTCACTGCCCAGGGCCAGAGGGCGGGCAGCTGGTCTGGATTGTTCCAGATGTCCCCAGATCTCAGCCCACCTCTAGGCACAGCGTAGGCACTCATGACCGATCTGCTGATCAAATGTCGTGACTGTGAGTGCACTTTATGGGATAAGATCACCTCACTTCTGTGCTCATAGGGGAGGGTCTGAACAAGGAAGCAGGTGCTCCGAAACATAGAAGGTGCCGTGCAGACGTGAGGATGACCCTAAGCGCCTGGTCCTCAGCAAGCAGGCGGGAGCCGCCCCTGCACACATCGTGGTGTTGGCCCAGCGGCCTGAAGACTATGAGAATGCCTGCTCTCCAGGGGTCAACACTGGGCGGGGCCTTCACCATCACTGTACTTGTCTTAATCCACCCCAAATCGCTATTTATAACCCTTGGGTTTATATGCCCACAATACAGAGGACAAGACTGAGGATAGACAGTTTAACGAACTTACTCAAATCCACACCACTGGCAAGTGACAGGGCCCAGGACGGCCTGACATCCTAGCCAGCACATGTAAGCCCTTCCCGGCAGGAAGAAAAATATATTTAATCCCTGGCCAGTTGGCTCAGTAATAGACCATCAGCCCAGAGTGTGGAAGTCCTGGGTTTGATACCCAGCCAGGGCACACAGGAGAAGCCACCATCTGCTTCTCCAACCCTCCCCCACCCCTTCTCTCTGTCTCTCTCTTCCCCTCCTGCAGCCAAGTCTCCACTGGAGCAAGTAGGCCCAGGAGCTAAGGATGGGTCCATGGCCACCGCCTCAGGCGCTAGAATGGCTCCAGTTGCAACTGAGCAACACCTCAGATGGGCAGAGCATCGCCCCCTGGTGGGCTTGCCTGGTGGATACCAGTCCAGTGTATGCAGGAGTCAGTCTCTCTGCCTCCCAGCCTCTCACTTCAGAAAAATACAAAAAAAAAAAAGTCA
Organism: Saccopteryx bilineata; assembly: GCF_036850765.1. NCBI lineage: Eukaryota > Metazoa > Chordata > Mammalia > Chiroptera > Emballonuridae > Saccopteryx > Saccopteryx bilineata. The sequence goes on from NC_089490.1 coordinate 398,512,003, forward strand.
AAACAGAGACCAAATAGCAGATATCTGTAGACTATCATTAATTTGAGCCATGAATTTGATCCCTGGAAAGCAAGATGGGATATCTCGGATGGGCCCTTGGGGTTTCAGCACAGGTGCATGATAAGGCAGCCTCCTCACTCCCAGTCCACCACCCACCCCGACCAGAAACAGGCCGAGGCCCCTCAGCACAAGGTAGAGAGACCCCACCAGCAGGGTCGCTGTCCGGCACCAGGGAGCAGTGCCCGGGGGGCCCTGGAACAGCCTGGGCTCCATGCAGGCTGTTTCCAGAGGGTGTGGGTTCCCCTTGCCCTCTTCCCCTCTCACAGGAACGAGCTTAATTAATCCTCAACCAGCCTGAATCTATCTACAGTGCTTGGCCTAATGTGTGAACATTCCAGCAAGCCAAGAAGGAGGATTGGAGTGTGCGCTGCGCCCACACGGACAGGACTTCCGGGAGAAATAAACCCACCTCCAGGGAGGCTCCCTCCATTTCCATCTACTGCTTCTGAATTCCAAACTAGAAAAAAAAATGCCAGCTATTTCTCTAAATGAAATTAATCCTGCTTTGGCTGCTTGGTTGGACAATAATGTCTGGCCTGACTACTCAAATTACATGGCAGACAGTTTTCTTTAACTCAATGAGCTCCATCAGCAGCTGCACGGACATGAAGAAACAGGAACATATGTATGCAACGTACCATGTACCAAAAATCCCGTCAGGCAATGCGGTCTTTCAGATTATCTGAGACCAGGAGTCAACTACTTCTGGCATGTGTGTCAAATCCAGCCCACCCCTTGTTTGTATACAGAAAAAAAAATCTTAGGAGCACAGCCTTACTCGTTCTATGAAGTATTGTCCACGACTGCACTTGTGCCGCAGACCTACAACAGCCGACTGAGTGGGGAGACAGGGACCACGTGGGCCGCAGAGTCTGAAAGATTTACACCCTGGCCCTTCACAGAAAACTTGCCCGACAGGACCAGGCTTTTCCTCCTCCTGGTTCACACTGTTCCCTCGGCCTATCAGCCTATTGTCTTTGTCACCCCTGTTCCCTCATTGTCTCCAACTCATTTTCCACTTCTAGTTTAATCATCAGACTCAGCTCAGGTGTTACCTCTTCTCTGATGCCTTCCTGGACCTAGGTTCGAATCCCACCTTTGCACAGCGGCGACCATGTACTAGAGACCCAATACCTAATTGTTGAATGAGCTTGGATAAGCTGCTTCCGCACTGTGGGCGACAGTGTCCCCTTCTGTACAGTGGGGGCAATAAAGCCAGCCTCTGGGGCTGTGGGAAGGATCCATCTCAGGGCCTGGCAGTCTGGGAGGGGGCTTGAATATGGGGTGACAGTCACGGCTGTGACAACACCCCTAACTGCAGGGTCTGCACTTCCGACTGGCAGGTCTCCCCACCCTCGTCCCTCCCCCACGGTCACATCCTCAGGGTAGGGATTCAGTGTCTGATAATTGTCTCATTCGTGCCTCTGTCCCCACCCCTGCTCCGCCCACACTGAAGCCCAGCCTCTGTCAGCTGAGGGAGTGTCCTGGTCCCTGGGGACGGGGACACAGGCTGAGGTCGCTGCAGGAGACTCCGTAGCGCAGCTCATTCACAAAGTGCTCACGGTTCTCACTGGTCAGCTTGTAAAGCACCTCCTGTCCCACCAGCTCCCCTGCCTGCTGGACGATTTTGCTGGGAGGCAGCGGCGGGTACTTGTCGTCATGTTTGTTATTGACATGGTACTTGTCACTCCTGGCCACATCGAACAGCTCCTTCTTCACTACGGCCCTGTCAGTCAGGGCGGACATGATGCTGGCCTCACCAGCTCCCGGGATTCCACCTGTGGGTCCCAGAGAGGAAAGAGAGGGAGAGATGGTCCAGGGCAGGCCCCTGGGGATCACAGCGGGCAAGCAGGCAGCCCCGCTACCCTCAGCAGCATCATAAGGATTAGCTGTGGGAGGACCTTGCCGTCCTGCTTGGCTTCAACTCAGAAACAGGGCAGACCCTCACACAATGGGATGCTCAGCAGTAAAAAGGTGTTTGAAGAAGACAGAGGATGTTCCTGGGCTCTGGTTCCTCTTTTCTTCTTCTTCTTTTCTTTTTTTTTTTTTTATGACAGACAGACAGATAGGGACAAACAGGATGAGAGAAAGATGAGAAGCATCAATTCTTCCTTGCGGTACCTTAGTTGTTCATTGATTGCTTTCTCATATGTGCCTTGAGGGGGGGAGTTCCAGCCAAGCTCATAACCCCCTGCTCAAGCCAGGGACCTTGGGCTCAAGCCAGCGACCTTGGGCTCAAGCCAGCGACCTTGGGCTCAAGCCAGTGACCTTGGGCTTCAAGCCAGCGACCTTGGGCTCAAGCCAGTGACCTTGGGCTTCAAGCCAGTGATCTTTGGACTCAAGCCAGCGACCATGGGGTCATGTCTATGATTCCACACTCAAGCCAGTGACCCCAAGCTCAAGCTGGTGAACCCGTGCTCAAGCCGGTGACCTTGGGGTTTTGAACCTGGGACCTCGGCATCCCAGTCCAATACTATCCACTGCGCCACCACCTGGTCAGACTGATTCCTCATTTTTAATGCAAAGGATATGAATTCTTCCAAAGGACCACGTGAATTCAGATGTCACTGAAATATTCAGGACAGGCCAGATTGGTGCAGGGCAAAGATACCCAGGTCCTAGTCCCAACTTCCCCTCTCTAAGTTGTAGCTCAGAAACTGTAACATGCCTGACCAGGCGGTGGCACAGTGGATAGACCGTCGGACTGGGATGCAGAGGACCCAGGTTCGAGACTCTGAGGTCACCCTTGCTCGCCAGCTTGAGCACGGGCTCATCTGGGGTTTTTTTTGTGTTTTTTTTGTTTTGTTTTGTTTTGTTTTCTTGAGTGAATCAGAGAGAGGGATAGACAGGGACAGACAGACAGGAATGGAGAGAGATGAGAAGCATCAATCATTAGTTTTTCATTGCGTGTTGCAACATTTTAGTTGTTCATTAATTGCATTCTCATATGTGCCTTGACCGCGGGCCTTCAGCAGACCGAGTAACCCCTTGCTGGAGCCAGCAACCTTGGGTTCAAGCTGGTGGGCTTTTTGCTCAAACCAGATGAGCCCGCTGGCAACCTCGGGGTCTCAAACCTGGGTCCTCTACATCCCAGTCCGACGCTCTATCCACTGCGCCACCGCCTGGTCAGGCTCATCTGGTTTTAGCAAAGCTCACCAGCTTGGACCCAAGGTCACTGGCTCCAGCAAGGGGTTACTCGGTCTGCTGTAGCCCCACGGTCAAGGCACGTATGAAAAAGCAATCAATAAACAACTAAGGTGTCGCAATGAAAAACTGATGATTGATGCTTCTCATCTCTCTTCCTTCCGTCTGTCTGTCCCTATCTATCCCTCTCTCTGACTCTCTCTCTGTCCCTGGGGAAAAAAAGAAAAAGAAAGAAAGAAGGAAAGAAAGAAGGAAGGAAGGAAGGAAGGAAGGAAGGAAGGAAGGAAGGAAGGGGAGAGAGAGAGAGAGAAAGAAAGAGAGAGAGAGAAAGAAGAAAGAAAGAAAGAAAGAAAGAAAGAAAGAAAGAAAGAAAGAAAGAAAGAAAGAAAGAGGAAAGAAACTGTAACCACTCCTACCTGAGCCAGAACTAGGGAACCTTAGCAGGCTAGGGTGACATTTTTTTGTTGGTTTTGTTTTTTTTTAGCGGGGCACGGGGGACAGCAGGGACAGGCAGACAGGAAGGGAGAGAGATGAGAAGCATCAATTCTTCCTTGCAGCATCTTAATTGTTCATTGATTGCTTTTTCATATGTGTCTTGACTGGTGGGCTCCAGCCAAGCCAGTGACCCTTTGCTCAAGCCAGCAACCTCTGGGCTCAAGCCACCGACCATGAGGTCATTTCTATGATTCCACGCTCAAGCCACTGACCCAGCACTCAAACTGGTGAGCCTGTGCTCAAGCCAATGACCTTGAGGTTTTGAACCTGGGCCCTCTGCATCCCAGGCCATTGCTCTATCTACTGTGCCACCACCTGGTCAGGCAGAATTTATTCTTTTACATAAAAAAATACACATGGTCTCCTCCACCCCCGTCCCTCAGTATGCACCAACCCTGAGTATCTATCTCCTTCTCGGCTTCTAGTTTTTCCCTTTTTTACCCCTTAGTCTTCCCACCTCTTTCTCTATTTCCCCCCACGCACGCACGCACATACTCTCTCCCCTGCAGCTTCCCCAAATCCCCCATCTTTCCCCCTTTCCTCTCCTCATCCCTGCCCCTAGCCTCCCCTTCTCTGCCATGCGTTTCTACCTTTCCCCGATAGAGGGCAACCTCCCCTAAATTGCTGTGAGCTAAAATTTTGGCATTTTTATCATAGACGCTTAGATGTTTACCCAAAAGAAATGAAAATTTATATTTATATGTACAAAACAAACCTGCATGGGAATATTTATAGTGATTCCAATAATTGCTATTAAAAATAAAAAACCAGCCTGACCTGTGGTGGCGCAGTGGATAAAGAATTGAGCTGGAACACTGAAGTTGCCGGTTGAGAACCCCGGGCTTGGCTGATCAAGGCACATATGGGAGTTGATGCTTCCTCTCTCTCTCTCTCCCTTTTCTCTAAAAAGTGAATAAATAAAAAAATAAGTAAATAGCCACCCCAATGTCCTTCAGCTGGTGAACAGATAAATGAAGGGCAGTCCATCCAGACAATGGGACACTGAGCGATGAAGAGGAGCAACGTGGGACACGCTACAATATAAATGAACCTCAAGATACATTACGCCAAGTTAAAGAAACTAGACAGAAAGGCAATCTTCCATATGATTCCATTTATATCATGTACCGGAAAAGGCAAAACTAGAAGAAAAAAAAATCATAGGTTGCCAGGAGCTGGGAGTGGAGAAACGGAAGAGGGGCTCAGGGGAACTTTGGGGGGCTGGGGGACTCCTCTGTATCTGTATTGAGCTGATGGCTACATGATCATATGCATTTGTCACAACTCATAGAACTGTATACTAAAAAGAGTAAATCTTACTATTAGTAAATCATTCCTCAGTAAGTTTAGTTTTTTATAACCTGAATTTGAAAAAAATATGTGTATGCATCTACACACATGTGTATACACACAGCTGCTGATACCTTCTTGGCATGGCTGTAGATATGCCATTACTTGCAGATATCTATTTTATTTGGCCAAATCTCCGCTGTTGAGTGGTTTCCATGGTTTCAGCATTTTCTTTCATGCCGTGAGGCTCTGGAAGGGGAGAGAGCTGGGCTCAGCGCCCGCCAGGCCCCACATTGGTGCTCCACCACACAGTCCTCCATCTCATCCCTGCACGACCGGGTGGTGGGGAGTCTCATCTGCTCTACGGAGGGTGCAGCTGAACTCACGGGGGTGAAGTCACACCTGCCAGTCACAAGTCAGTAAGCGGAGGCCCAAGGATTGCAAACGGGCTCTGTCTGGTTGAGAGACCCATGCCCCTTCCACTACACCGCGCAGTCAACTGTAGACATTTCCTGCTCATTTGCTCTCGCCCCCCCCCCCCAGAACATCAAGTACACATGAAGGGATGCTTCCCTAGGACAGTGGGCTGGCTGGAGCTGAACCCCATTCTCTCCTGAAATAAAGGTCAACAGTCTCCACTAACTCACTGCTAAGGGAAACAGCAGTCGATACACCTGGCAGGAAATATCCTTCAGCTGGTGGTCTTGGAGTGCGTCCTATGCAAGCACTGAAGTGAGAACAAGCACATAAGTGTGCAACTGTTCACACTCACCACCTCATCCCTGTGCTCAAAGAAAGAACCCAGGCTTACTTAAGGGGCCAGGTGGACCACGTAGCCATCGCCCACATAGATGGCCCAGTGCGAGTAGCCAAAGCGGAAAATCTCAATCAAGTCTCCGGGTCTTGGTTTGGCCTATGACAAAAAACCAGAGACAGGCTGAGGTTAATCCTCACAGGGAACATTCTAGAACCTGACCTGTAAGAAGCCCCAGCCCAGCCTGCAGTCTCTCTCTGATCATCTTTTATAGGAAACAGAGGAGGGAGCTCTCCTTGCACAGGTGCAAAGTCCCTCCTTTACTGCGCCTGCTGGGCTGGACACAAGCTCCTCGGGGGACGAAGAAGAGAGATGGAGAGGGTGTCCGGAAGGGCAGTGTGGGCAGGTGGGCAGCACTGAGTGTGGCGGAGAGGTGTGCACAAGTGGGCATGAGCACATTTATAGACAGAGCATGTCTGCGTCAGCGAGTGGGTATATGATTCCCGGGAAGTCTAGAAGTCCTCACAAAGGGCCATCTTCGGCTGGGCCAAAGATCCTGCCTAGTGAGTAGAAGAGCAAGATTGAAAGCTGGCTCTGCATGTTTCCAATGTTACGCCCTTAACAATCTCAGAACATCCCAGGCCCCGGGCAGCTGAAGTCTGGGCTCAAGGCCAAGTCCCAGCTGGGGATGGGAGGCTGTGATTGGAGCTGGCAGGAGGGCAGTGCCCTTCTGGAGTTTGCAGGAACAGGGTGTATGTTGTCCTGGGCACACAGAGAACTTGAGATACCGTACACCCTTCTCACAAAAGTTCTATTTTACCATCACTCTGAGCTCAGCCCGCACTCCTCCTCCGCTGACTCAGCTGAGCCAGGTCACATGGGGCCGACCACCTGACCAGGGGGCTGGGCTGCGGCTGCTGGGCGAGGTGAGGCCGCAGCCAATGGGAGTCTGCTGGGGAGACGTGGTTGAGGGAAAAGCTTTTGACTCGAGGACGCATGCGTCAACCTGACTGAAGATGGAACAATATGAGCATCAAAAAGAAGTGCATCGAACACATGAATAATGCTATTAATGTGCTCATAATTGTATTTTTAATATTTACTAACTACCTTTGGAGGATGCAAAAGAATCACCACCATATTATTTCAGAAACTGCTAAATAAAGGAAAAGATTCAAGCATTTCCTAAATGAACTGTACTCAGGGAACCAAATTGAAAATAACACCAAAACCCCAATCCACAACACAACATTCAAAAAAGTAGCTATACTTATGTATGCAAATGAGTAGAAAGCATCTGGAAGGACACACACCAAGCTGTACAGAAAAAAGGACTCTCTGGGACCAGAAAGGTGGTGACTTCAGCCTTAATGTTAACAGTTTCAATTTGGATTTGTGTAGGGGTGTGTGTGTGTGTATGCATGTGTGTGTATGTGCATGTGTGTGCGTGTGTGTGTGTGTTTAACAAGAAAAATGCATTCACATATTCTCATAGAATTAAAGAAATTAATTTTTTTTTAAGTTAGGGCTTTGGAGTCAGGTTCAATTAGGTTCAAATGCCCTTTATCTCTTGGATAAGTTTGGATAAGTCGCTTTCCCAGAGTTAAGTGCCCTCAACTGTAAAGTTTACAGAGTTGTTGCAAAAATTAAATCAAAGCCTTTTGCACGGTGTTGGGATGCATGAGGGTTCAAGGAATGTGACTATTATGGAACCAGAAGGAAGAAGCCACACATGGAAGGGGAAGAAGGGGGTGGAGGGAAAGTCGAGGAGAAGAGGATAAGCTGTTTGGAGATGAGGGATGGACTAGAACACCTTCCCGGCAGCACCCACCCGGCCCCCCTCCGCTGTGACCTGTTTTCCAGGTCTCTCCCTCCCCAGTTTGTCCCCTACACCCAGGACAGGGTGACTGAGGAGGCAGGCCTGGGCGGTGGGCAGGGGCTGTCCTCCCTGAGCCCACCAATCCAGCCCCCTCAGGAACGTACTAGGGACCCCTCCCCCTCCCACCGGCACTCACCCCCTACCCCCAGAGAGCGGCTCTCAGCCGCAGCAGGCACGGTGGCCCTCTGTGCCAACGCTGCAAACCAACAAGGAAACCCACTTAGTCACCAGTGACAGAGTTACAGCATTTAAAATAAAAGCTTTCTGGGGACTTACCAAAGCCATCCTTCTGTGAAGATGCTATCTGTGTGTTGCCACCTGTGTGTCCAGCCTTCTATAATCTTAGGAGTTTCGTTTTCCCTCTGGCCCTGCCCAGGAGCACACACACCTGTATTTAAAACCATGAATCACATGATGCGATCCTAGGTAAGACATCTGTCCAAGTGACCTAAGAGTTATGCTTTAGTAAGAGAAGGCTCGTGTTTTTAATATCTAGATTTAGCCTGATCAGGAGGTGGTACAGTGGGTAGAGCATCAGACTGGGACACAGAGGACCCAGGTTTGAAACCCCGAGGTCACTGGCTTGAGCACGGGCTCACCAGCTTGAGCTAGGGGTCACTGGCTTGAGTGTGGGATTATAGACATGATCCCATGGTCACTGGCTTGAGCTCAAAGGTCCCTAGCTTGAAGCCCAAGGTCGCTGGCTTGAGCCCAAGGTCCCTGCCTTGAGCAAGGGGTCATTCATTCTGCTGTATCCCCCAGTCAAGGCATGTATGAGAAAGCAATCAATGAACAACAAAGATGCCACAACAATGAATTAATGTTTCTCATCTCTCTCGCTTCCTGTCTGTCTGTCTCTATCTCTCTCTCTGTCTCCATCAAAAAATATATATATCAGAGCAGAGATAAATTACGTAGAGGCTAAAAAAAAAACAATACAAAAGGTCAATGAAACCAAGAGCTCTTTGAAAAGGGAAACAAGATTGCCAAACCTTTAACCAGATTCGTCAAGAAAAAAAGAGAGAGGACCAAATAAATAAAATTAGAAATGAAAGTGGAGAAGAAATAACTGACATCACAGAAATAAAAAGGACTGTAAGAAAATACTATGAAGACCTCTATGCCAAAAAATTGGACAACCTAGGCAAAATGGGTAAATTCCTTGAAAGATACAATCTTCCAAAAGCGAATCTAGAAGAATCAGAAAACCTAAACAGAGTGATTATAACAAATGAAATTTAAACAGTTATCAAAAAACTCTCAGCAAGCAAAATCCTGGACCAGATCGCTTCACAGGCAAATTTTACCAAGCATTTAAAGAAGTAACACCTATCCTTCTCAAGCTATTCCAAAAAATTCAAGAGGAGGAAAGACTCCCAAGCTCATTTTACGAGACAAGCATTATAATTCCAAAACCAGGTAAAGACACTACAGAGAAAGAAAACTATAGGCCAATATCCCTGATGAACATAGATGCTAAAATTCTCAATAAAATATTAGCAAACCAGATCCAGCAGTACATTAAAAAGATAATACATCACGATCAAGTGAGATTTATTCTAGGGAGGCAAGGCTGGTACAATATTTGCAAATCAATAAACGTGATTTGTCACATAAACAAAATGAAGGATAAAAATCACATGATCATATCAATAGATGCAGAAAAAGCATTTGATAAAATCCAGCACCTGTTTGTGATAAAAACTCTGAGCAAAGTGGGAAGAAAGGGAACATACCTAAACATAATAAAGACCATCTATGATAAACCAACAGCCAACATCATACTCAATGGGCAAAAATTAAAAGCAATCCCCTTAAGATCAGAAACAAGGCAGGGGTGCCTCCTTTCGCCACTCTTACTAAACACAGTTCTGGAAGTTCTAGCCACAGCAATCAGACAAGAAGAAATAAAAAGCATCCAAACTGAAAAGGAAGTAAAACTGTCATTATTTGCTGATGACATGAAATTGTACATAGATAATGCAAAACTCTCAGCCCAAAAACTGCTAGACCTGATAAATGAATTCAGAAGGTGGCAGATATAAAATTAATATTCAGAAATCAGTGGCATTTTTATAGACCAACAATAAACTGTCAGAAAAAAAATTAAGGAAACAATCCCCTTCACTATTACAATAAAAAATAAATAAAATAAAGTACCTAGGAATAAATTTAGCCAAGGAAGCCTGACTGGGTGGTGGCACAGGGGGTAGAGCATCGAACTGGGACATGGAGGACCCAGGTTCAAAACCTCGAGGTCGCCGGCTTGAGCGCAGGCTCATCTGCTTTGAGCAAGGCTCACCAGCTTGGGCCCAGGGTTGCTGGCTTGAGCAGGGGGTCATTCGGTCGGGTATAGCCCCTTGGTGGGGCACATATGAGAAAGCAGTCGGTGAACAGCTGACGTGCTGCGGTGAAGAATTGATGCTTCTCCTATCTCTCCCTTCCTGTCTGTCTGTCCCTATAGGTCCCTCTCTCTGTCTCTGTCACAAAAATTTAGCCAAGAAGGTAAAAGATTTGTACTCAGAAAAGTATAAGACATTGAAAAAAGAAACTAAGGAAGATAGAAACAAGTAGAAGCATATACTGTGTTCATGGATAGGAAGAATTAACATCATTGAAATGTGCAGGCCCTGGCCAGTTGGCTCAGCGGTAGAGCATCAACCCGGTGTGTGGAAGTCCCAGGTTCGATTCCCGGCCAGGGCACACAGGAGAAGCACCCATCTGCTTCTCCACCCCTCCCCCTCTCCTTCCTCTCTGTCTCTCTCTTCCCCTCCCACAGTCAAGGCTCCACTGAAGCAAAGTTGGCCTGGGCGCTGAGGACGCCTCCATGGCCTCTGCCTCAGGTGCTAGAATGGCTCTGGTTGCAGCGGAGCAACACCCCAGATAGGCAGAGCATCACCCCCTGGTGGGCATGCCGGGCGGATCCTGGTCGGGCACATGCGAGAATCTGACTACCTTCCCGCTTCTAACTTTGGAAAAATAAAAATAAATGTGCAGACTACCCAAAGCAATCTATAGATTCAATTCAATTCCTATTAAAATACCAATGGCATACTTCACAGATCTAGAACAAATATTCCAAAAATTTATATGGAACCAAAAAAGAACCCAAATAGCCTCAGCAATTTGATAATGAAGAACAAAGTGAGAGGTATCGGCCCTGGATGGTAGGCTCAGTGGTAGGGCATTGGCCTGGCATTTGGATGTCCTGTGTTCCATTCCAGGACAGAACACACAGGAAAAGTGCCTATCTGCTTCTCTACCCCCACCCCCTCTCGCTTCTCTCTCTATGTCTCTTTTCCCCTCCATGGCTCAATTGGAACGAGTTGGCCCTGGGCGCTGAGGCTGGCACCATGGCCTCCACTTCAGGTGCTAAGAAGAACTCAGTTGCTAAGCAACGGAGCAATGCCCGTTGCTTACCTTTTGCAAGGACATAAATGGACCTGGAGATTATTGTGCTAAGTGAAATAAGCCAGGCAGAGAAAGACAAATATATAATCTCATTTATATTTGGAATTTAATGAACACAGTGAACTGAGGAATGGAATAGAGGCAGAGGTAGGGTCACAGGGAGCAGAGGGACAGCTGTCAGAGGGAAGGAGGCTGAGGGGATGGGGTCAGAGAAAGGGAAGGGATTAGTGAAATTATATGCACATAACACACAGATACAGATAACAGGACAGCAAGTCCAGAGGGAAGAGGGACGGGAGTCAGTGAGGAGGGCGAAAGGGGTGCAATGGGGCGTGCATTGTGGGGGTACAGGGTGTTATATTGAGTGGAACACATGAATTCATGTTAATACTATAAATGTAAATTTTTAATTAAAAATTATTTTAAAAGAAAAAAATTAATAAATAAAATAAAAATGTGAATCCAATTTTATGTGAAATCTTCTCTTTCTTCAAGCAGGGCCAGGGCACATGCCAGGGTAGACAAGTAGGCCTAGAAATCGGCCAGAAAGAAATCAAAGATAAGGTGTAGACTCAGAAGGATTCGGTGGCGGCTTCGATCAGCGCCACAGTCAAAGCTCACCAAGTCTCAGGGCAGAGAGAAGAGAAGACAGACAGACACAAGCAAAGTCAAGGGTGTGTAGGGTCAAGGCAGGATGGAGAGGCGGAGCCAAAGGGAAGAGCTTCAGGAAGGAGGGAGGAGCTCCCCACAGACTCAGAAAAGGAGACTGACCGTGACTGGGATGCCACCATTTTTATCAACCTCAAAGTGGGTGGAAGTAGATGAAAGGTGTCAACAGAGGCAACTTACCCCACACAGGACAGCATGAAGCCACACAATCAGAAGTGTGGCAAGAGACCGCCCCCTTCCCACCCTCTGGACCACAGCTCAGAAACACACATTCTAGACCAAATGGAAGCCCAAGTCCACCACAGCCTGGGTGTGGAGAGGCTGCTTTTGTAGGCACCAGCATTCTAATCCACCCAAAGTCCCAAAGAAGAGTCTCTCATCTGACACCCCTCTGTGGGCTGGCACATCCTGGCCAAACTGGACACGAAGGTGTGGGTGGAGTGGGAGGGCCCTGAGCATCCTCACTGTGGGGTCTGTGCATGGGGCAGCAAGGACAGTAACTTAACTTCTTCAGGCTCCTAGCATAAGGAGAGCTTTCTTTTCTTTTTCTTTTTTTTTTTTTTCTGAAGCTGGAAACGGGGAGAGACAGACTCCCGCATGCGCCCGACCGGGATCCACCCGGCACGCCCACCAGGGGGCAATGCTCTGCCCCTCCGGGGGCGTCGCTCTGTTGCGACCAGAGCCACTCTAGCGCCTGGGGCAGGGGCCAAGGAGCCATCCCCAGCGCCCGGGCCATCTTTGCTCCAATGGAGCCTCGGCTGTGGGAGGGAAAGAGAGACAGAGAGGAAGGAGAGGGGGAGGGGTGGAGAAGCACATGGGCGCTTCTCCTGTGTGCCCTGGCCGGGAATCAAACCCGGAACTTCTGCACGCCAGGCCGATGCTCTACCACTGAACCAACCGGCCAGGGCCAAGGAGAGCTTTCTTGTCAGGAGACAGGTGGATTGGAACTGAGACTGGACAACAATTCAGAGGTATAGCATCTGTGCAACCAGCAATCTCTCGGCCCACACGGTCTTGCTCCCATGGAGACTGGGCTTCTCCTCCCAGCATCTCCACTCCATTCTCCTCTGGTATCAGCAGGACCATCTGGGAGGCATCTCCCACCCCGATTCTGGAGGGAGATAGTGGGGTTGCCCTAGCTAATCTCCTCCTGCCCCACTGGCCAGAGCCCTTTGAGCCGCTCGATGCTGGATACCCTTTGAATAGCTGAACTATGTGTCTGTCGGTTGATCTGTTTGTCGGATCAGTGCTGTCCCCTTGCAACACCACAACCCTGTTTCCCAGAGCATGAGGACTTGGCTGGGTGCTGTTAGAGACCTCAGGTGGGGTGGGCACTGTAGCTGAGTCACACAGGGCAGAGCAGGGGAAGAACGGCCCTGTCCCCATTCTGGGACTTGTAGCATGCTCCCAACCGGGCAGAGAATAGGGGCAGCCCATGCATGCAGCCTGCTGACAGTAGGACCACAGCCTGGAACACCAATGTCTTTGGTCTTCCGTGTGCCTGTATATGTATTGTTTAATTACAAGGAGGGTTATAAAGGGCGAGAGGAGCTCAGACTTCCCGCCACCAGCCCCAGCCACCCGGTTCCCCTTCACAGACGCAACCAAATCAAATCCGCTTCTTGGTATCCGGCCAGGAATATCTACAAATAGTTTTTAACGATTTTTATTCTATCTTACTTATATCTAGACCCGTGTTGGCAACCTTTTAATAAAAACCCGCCCAGGCGGGAGGGACCAGGTTGACCAGCACTGCAAAAGTGGGCAGTTTTTATAAAAAGGTTCACCATCACGGATCTAGACAGAAGAATATTTGTGTGAGGTGTAAGAAATAACACTAATGGTGCCGGGTAGGCTCTGGAAATATTGGGCGGGGAACACTTTGTAAAGTGCATGGTGAGGTTCAAATAATTTAACAACTGGTTCTCTGCCCTAATGACTGTTTTAGGTATAGAAAAACAATATACCAAAAGGTAATTTATTATTTCACGCATTTAATACTTAAATGAGAACAATAAAAGAGGTACACAAAACTAGATTATTATAAGTTTTAAAATATTAATGAAAAAATATTAAATAATACCTGACAAAAACAATAAAACTGTTATTTAAGATATTTCCATTACAATTTTTTTAAGATTTTTTTTTTTATTGATTGATTGATTTTTTTAGAGAAAGGGGAGAAAGAGAGGAGGGAGAAGCGGGAAGTATCAACTCATAGTAGTTGCTCCCTGTATGTGCCTTGACCAGGCAAGCCCAGGGCTTTGAACCAGCGACCTCAGCATTCCAGGTTGACGTTTTATCCACTGTGCCACCACAGGTCAGGCCCATATTGCTTCTTGATTAGCATCTTCACTTGCAATTTTTTTCACCTCTGGACGGAACGAACATGACTACGGGTGCTTAGTGTATTCACTGTTGGGCAGATGAACATTAAAAAAGAGGAAGAAATGTAAATTAGTGATTTCCACATTGGGTGGCTTCCCAGGCACCCACCTTAGAGAGAACCCTGATTACAAGTGCCATTCTAACAACCGGTTTGCCGAACTCGACAAAAAATTAGGTATCGGTTCTGCCATACTGGTGCGAACCCATTGAATCCCGCCACTGGGGTGAACACATAGTTTGGTGCACAGAACTGTGTGGTGGAGTCAGGAACCTGAAACCTGTATGATTGTATTAATTAGTGTCACCCTAGTAAATTCAGTTCGTAGTAGTAATAATAATAATAATAATAAAAGGGGAGGATATGGAAGCTCCTGCAAACCTCTGCACCCGGTGAAAGAAAATCACAGGCCCAACATGGCATCACTGTTGCTAAAAGCCCATGATACCGAACCTAGATTTAATACCTGATTTCACGGTAGTTTCAACTTCTTCCAGAAACTGAATCTTCATCAACCAATCTGGAATTTTCTGGTAAAGCACCAGTAATCTGTCACGTGGGCCTTCTCCACTCTCTGCCCCCACCCCATGGGAAGAAGAGGCAATCTGCATGTCACAAGGCCTTGCTGTTCCTTTTCCCCCCCAAACCTGAGGTTCTGGTCTAAAAATAATCCCTCCTTTTCTTTCGTTAATAGCTCTCTTGCCCTACCCTCTACCTATAGAAGACCTCCCACTTCGTACAACCCTTCAGAGTGCCCTTACACTTGCTAGATGGGATCCTTCCTGGGTCATAAATTGCTTAATAAAGCCAAGTAGCCCTTCAAATTTACTAGGTTGACTTTTTTTTTTTTTTTTTACAGAGATAGAGAGAGAATCAGAGACAGGGATAGACAGACAGGAATGGAGAGAGATGAGAAGCATCAATCATTAGTTTTTCTTTGCGACACCTTAGTTGTTCATTGATTGCTTTCCCATATGTGCCTTGACTGTGGGTCCTTGACAGCAGACTGAGTAACCCCTTGCTGGAGCCAGCGACCTTGGGTCCAAGCTGGTGAGCTTTTGCTCAAACCAGATGAGCCCATGCTCAAGCTGGCGACCTCAGGGTCTTGAACCTGGGTCCTTCCGCATCCCAGTCCGAACTTCTACTGCGCCACCGCCTGGTCAGGCTAGGTTGATTTTTTTCAATAAGACACAGGTGCAGCTACAGATACAAGAGATTTATTATAGGAGTTGGCTCACATGGTTGTAGAGGCCAAGAAGTCTTACAATCTGCCATCTGCAAGCAGAAAACCAGGAAAGCCAGTGGTGTAATTTGTTCAGAGGCTAAAGGACTGAAAATAAGGTCATGGGGGCTGCTGTTTTAAGCCCTGGAGTTCAGAGGCTTGAAAAACAGGAACTATGATGTCCAAGCAGAGGCGGATTTAACGGTGGGCACCCTGGGCCCCAACTACTGAAGGGCCCCACAAAACCCCAACGACACTTTTTTCCAATGTAGGGGCTCAACCAACCTTAATCCACCTGTGTCCAACGGCAGGAGAAGACGGACATCCGGCTCAAGAAGAGAGTTTGTCTTTTCTCCATCTTTTTGTTCTGTTTGAGCCCTCAGTGGTTTGGATGAAGCCAAGTTGTTTTTTTTTCTTTAAGTTTAATTTTTTTAGGGAGTGAGAGAGAGACAGACAGACAGGTAGGAAGGGAGAGAGACGGGAAGCATCCATTTGTAGTTGCGTCACTTTTTTTTAGCTGTTTATTGATTGCTTCTCATATGTGCCTTGCGGGGGGGGGAGGGGGGAGCTCCAGCCAAGCCAGTGACCCCTTGCTCAAGCCACTGACCTTGGGCTCAAGCCAGCAACCTTGGGCTTCAAGCCAGCGACCCGTGGGCTCAAGCCAGTGATCATGAGATCATGTCTATGAGCCCACACTCAAGCCAGTGACCTTGGGGTTTTAAACCTGGGTCCTAAGTGTCACAGGTTGACGCTCTATCCACTGCGCCACCACCGGTCACGCACCGCCCATGCTATTTTGTGTTAGTTTCAAGTGGATAGCACTTTATTTTACTTCCTAGTTCATTTTATTTACTAGATTCCACATATAAGCAAGCATGCCCCTCTCCCAGCTCCTCCAGGTGTTCATCAACCCAGAAGCTTGTTGAGTCCCTTGGTTTAGGGGTTTTTGTAGTTTAATCTTCAGCACTCCTCGTCTTCCCAGAGATCAGCGGGTGGGGCTCAAAGTTCCAATCCTCTGATCACTTAGTCTTTCTGAGGACCAAGCTCATCCTAAGGCTATCTAGGGTCACTACCCTAAGTCACCTCATTAACAGGAACGCAAAAGGGCTTGTTCTGAATAACAAAAGACATTCCTAGCACTCAGGAAATTCCAAGGATTTAGGGAGCTCTGGCCAGGAACTAAGGGCACAGACCAAATATAGTTCTCATTATGCCTCACTTTCTAGCTTCTGTCTAGTACTCATTTTTGCCTTAAAGCCTGTTTTTTCTGATATCAATATAGTTATACCTGCTTTTATTTAGTATACCAGATTTTACTTAGTATTTGCCCAGCATAGCTGTTGTGTTGTTTTTCTTTAACATTTACATCATTGTATAATTTATGGAAGTAGATTTAAAAGTCTTATTTTATTTAAGCTTTCAAGTTTAAATGTTAGATATTTTTAAGGTGCTTACTATAAAAAAATTTTAACACACAGATAGTACTAGAAAGGCCACCCACCCACCACTAACAGTTATGTCATAGTTGCTTATCAGCATCTGTTTTTTAAACTGGGCCAAGTCTTTATATAGACCTAATACCATTGTCACACTTAATAAAATTAATAATTCCTTAATATTATTTCATAGCCAGTTCACATTCAAATTTCCCCAACTACCTCAAATTGCTTTTAGAGTTGGGTTTTTTTGTTGTTGTTTTTTATATTTAATTCTGTTGTGTCCCACATACCTTTCAATCTAGGACAGCTTTCAAACACTCATTTTTTTCTCCTTGATAACATTAATTTTTTTAAGACATTGCTCCAGTTGTCATGTAAAATGCCCATCATTTAAATTTCAATCTTTGTGTCCTCCCGTGTTAAATGTATCTACTGTAAACCGTATTCCCTGGATTAATTTTCTAATCCCCTGTAATGTTTATCTTTTTTGTGTGTGTGACAGAGAGAGAGACAGATAGAGAGACAGACAGGAAGGGAGAGAGATGAGAAGCATCAATTCTTCATTGCGGCTCCTTAGTTGTTTATTGATTGCTTTCTCACATGTGCCTTGACCGGGGGGCTACAGCAGAGTGAGTGACCCCTTGCTCAAGCCAGTGACCTATAGGCTTCAAGCCAGCGACCATGGAACCATATTCATGAACCCCTGCTCAAGCTGGCGACCTCAGGGTTTTGAACCTGGTCCTCTGCGTCCTAGTCCGACGTTCTATCCACTGCACCACCGCCTGGTCAGGCTGTAATGTCTGTCTTCTACTTGGCAAGTTTAACCCACCTATTTTAAGGTAATTATCAATATATTTGGAATTAGTTCTTCCACCTTATTTGGTTATTTCTATCCCATCCCACGTTCTGTATGCACTTTGTTCATTTATTTTTATCATTGAACTGGGTGTTTCTGTTTGTCTTTCTTGTGTTTGAGAATTGGAGAAGACAAACGGAATAAGCACTGCTGAGAGGGGCACTTCAGATGGAGCCGAGAGGCCACTGAGCACACGAGGCTGATGTCTCGGCTTGTGCAGCTGCTGTTAAAATTGCGACAAACAGCCTGGGTCCGTGATTATCACATAGACGTGTTTGGACTTCCCCATCATGGGACCAGACTACCTGCATTCCTCACCTCGGAAGGAGCCAATCCGTTCCCACAACCAGCATCCCCATTTACATAATGCCTAACCAATCCCCAGTGACCTCCAACATCCTTCCTCTTCGTGGAGGCCCTTCACGAGAATAGCTCTTATGGCTTTGCCCTCTATTGATAAATGCTGCCTTTCTATGTTCCCTTCAGAGCACAGTTTAAGTTGTAACCTCACTCTGTCCCAGATCACAATCCCTCCTTTGCTCAGATAAATGCTTTTCTTTATTACAGCCTGGACTTTTCTTTAGTTTGTTAACAGTTTGCATTCCTTGTTCCTCTTTAGTCTGTAATTCATTTATTGGTTTATACTCCATGTGTCTCCATCGCCTATGCCATATGAGAGAGGTGGCTTCAAGAGACCCACCCTCTGTTCCTTGGGTTTGGGGAGCTTGAGAACTGACATGACATGTTATATCAACAGAGTTCAGACAAGAAATTAAACTGCACTAGAAGACAACTCTTCCCATATCAACACCGGGGCATGGATTCCCACACACGTGTGCACCCTGGACAGCAGGTGGGCCTAGCAGGAGGGACCGGGCATGCGCCCACTTGTAAGTCCTGAGGAAAGGGAAGGGTGCCTGAGCTCCTCAGAATAAATCAGGAACCAAGGAAGAACAAAGAGTCTCACTAAAATTCTGTTTTTTAATTTAAAAAAAATTTTTTATTGATAGACTGATTTGAAAGAGAGGAAGGGAAACATTGATTTCTTGTTCCACCTATTCATGCATTCATTGGTTGAATCTTGTATGTGCCCTGACCAGGAATCAAACCTGCAACCTTGGTGAATCCAGATCCTGAGCTACCCGGCCAGGACTAAAAGTCTTTACTAAGGCAACCATGGTGGCTAATCACACCCAGACCCTACAAGGCTTCAACACTAAAGGACAGTGATTACCAGAAACAGGGTCTGTTCTATCTACATCCTGATCAAAGGAGTCTCAAAGCAATCTGATCATTTCCACGCCAGGAGGTTCAGCAGCAACTCAACCTTACCCTTTCTACGCATCCCTTCCATTGCATGTAAAACAACCACTGACACTCATGCACCTGAATTGTGACCTCTAATCTCAAATGTACCTTTACTTTTTTTTCTGCCTAGCAAGTCTCTCTCACTTTCCCCAAGTCAGAGCACTGTTTCAAAGTTAGCCCTCAGTAAGACCTAAATAAAACTCTTTTCTTAAATTACAGAGATTCCGTTTTCTTTTCCTCAACAGTCTCATCCAGGATTGCGACAGCTGGTCCCTGACAACCAGAGCTGACAACGAAAACATTTGCAGCCCCAGCAGAGTATTTCTGAGGAACTCACAAAAGCTCCTTTCAGAAAAATAGTCACTTTGAACAACTGCCAAATCCATAGCAGACCTCAAGAGACTAGCCACAAAAGGTCATTCCGTCCCCCAACCCCTCCCACAAGGGCTGGGCAGCAGAGGTCAGGCATGGGGCCTGCCTTACCCTTTACCCCACAAGATGTGAGGCAACCTTGTACCGTGTGACTTGGTCCTATCAGGGCACAGCTGATTGGCCTAGGGGTCACCTGACCCAATGGCAGCCAATCAGCTTGTCTCTCAGGAACTTGAACTGGGAGCACCTGGCAGGCAGGGGGGACGGATGAGGGTGAGGTGATGCAGAAGAGGCCACAGGAGCGGATGTGGGGTCAGAGCCTCTGGGTCGTGGCAAGCCCAACCCAAGTGGTGAGACAGCAGCAGTGCTGACGGGGGTGCGATGTGAAAGCAGTAGGCAGAGGAGAGATGTGAAGAGCAGAGCAGATAATAAGGCTGGTTTTAAGGCTGGCAAGAGCATATATTGAGTTTCCTTATGGCAAAGGTTTGATTTTGGTTTGGATCTTTTTTCATTGATTTTGAGGGGCGGGGGGAAACATCGATTTGTTCTTCCACTTATCCATGCCGTCACTGGTTGATTCTTGTATGTGCCCTGACTGGGGATCAAACCTGCATCCTTGGCCTATCCAGATGGTGCTTTAACCAACTGAGCCACCCAGCCAGGGCTGGTTCAGTTTTAACTCCAGCGAACATCTATAGACTCCAGCTGCTGAGTCTAGAAGCCTGGGTCTGGCTCCGGGCCAAGGTCCTGCCCTTGTATATCAATCAAGTCTATCTCCTCACAACCAGAAACGCCCATTACTCAACCTAAAGGAGTTGGACTGTTTCCTGCAGATTAAAAAATGCAGCCCACAAGGAGAAAATGAGAGAAAATCACCGAAGGGCCAAGGCACAAAGGGGCACCACCAGGAACAGAGCCCAGCTGTGCCCCCAGTGCACTTCACATCAGGCAGTTCTTGCTGCATTTGCCCCAGTAAAATCCTCCCTTATTGGGCTGTATTTAATTCTGTGAAAATAAGCTTTATAAAAACAATGAAATCCATAAACCAAAGCTCAAACCTCTAGCAAAATAAGACCCCCTTAATGTATAAAGTGATTGCTGTCAGGACAGTCCTTTCAGCTTATTGCTTTTGCCGCTTGTTTCTTGAGAGCAGGGCTCCAACGACGCACGCAGCTGCAAAGCCCACTCCCGCGATGCCAACCGCCATGACAGTATCTCTGACCTGCAAGCAAGAGGAGGGTGGGTCAGACTCTGTCGGGAATCTGAGTACAGGCTGTGCGTTCAACAAGAACATTCAGCTCAGAGAGACTCACACGCCCTTTTGTCTCCTTAACAAACTCAAAAGTCAACAAATGTTGACAAGGGAATGGGGAGAAGAGGGCTGGATGGGGAAAGAACTGGTGGATGAGCCAGCTGGCCAGGAGTTGGGTTCTTCAAACTGGACTTGAAGAAGGAACTCGATTTACCCCGTGGGTAGGACAAGCACATGAATCCCCAGAGCAGGGCTGTGGAAAGGACTAGAAGAAGAAGCCAGGACGGTTTAGACCCTGGCTGGCCAGCAGGGAACCCTGGAAGCATGGATGAAGTCAAGGAGGAATTGTTATTGAATAGTCATAAACTATGACCTCCATGAAAGCAAGGACCTCACTTGTCTTGCTTATCGCTGAATCCTTGGTGCCCAGCCAGGCACAGAGGTGCTCTTTACATTTTTGTTTTGTTTTGTTTTGTTTTTGAGGAGGGGAGGAAGGGAGAGAGATGAGAATGAGAAACATCAACTCATAGTTGCGGTACATTAGTTGTTCATTGATTGCTTCTCATATGTGCTTTGACAGGGGGCTCCAGCCAAGCCAGTGACCCCTTGCTCAAGCCACTAACCTTGGGCTCAAGCCAGCAACCTTGGGATCATGTTAAGATCCGATGCTCAAGCCAGTGACCTCACACTCAAGCTATTGAGCCCATGCTCAAGCCGGCGACCTCAGCGCTTCAAACCTGGGACCTCAGCATCCCAGGTCAAGGCTCTATCCACAGTGCCACCACCAGTCAAGGCACTCTCTACATATTCTTACATAAAGGACTCAACAATGAATAGTAGTGATGTTATACTTTAAATGATAAGGATGACTTGTATTGCTTACACTACAAAAAATGTTGCCAAAATATAAAAGTGAGGTTCAAGGTAAAAACTGAATGTATCAAATTTTACTTCCTCCTGAAACCCAACTGAAAGTAAAGTAAGCCATGTGCTGTAGGCCTGGTTCCACAAGGACACAGAGAACACTCAAGTCGAAGGCAGCAGCGGGAAAACCTGAGGATAGTCACACCGGGTGGGGCAAAAGTAGGAGTACAGTTGTGAGTACGCAAACAGTTCATCCTTGTATTATTAGTTAGCACTTAGGGCATTATTTTCCATACAAACAACTGCACACCTACTTTTGCCCCACCCTGTTATTATACAACAGAATCCTTGAAAATGATCACCTATCGGTAACACCAGGTATCTCTGGAAGCGCGAGAAAGAGAGAGCTTTGGCTGGGTCCCTGGACGCTCTCCATAACTGCAGTGGAGTCTAATGTCTATTCTCTGGAGCAGGTAAAACAGAAGATTTGGGGGCCTGGAAGCCTGGAAGCACACATGAGGATATGGGTACCACACTAAAAACTAGGGACTGAGAGAACCCTACACATGCTAAGAGTGGGGCTCTTGGCCCTCCTAACCTGAGGGAGGTTAGATTTATCCTAACATCTCTCAGGATAAATAGCAGAAAGATAAAGACTTAGGTTATAAATAGGAAGCCAAAGGTTATAAATAGGAAACAATCCCAGCAGTCCCGCATCTGAAGAATAGCCATCCCAGAAAGAGATAATAGAGGAAACTCAGACTGGGGCAGTCAAGTGAAATAAGTCAGGAAAATTAGGGCCAAAGGATGAATGCTTTCAGATTGAAACGGTGCTCCAAGGCTCAACTCAATGAACAAAAGCCAACCTACACCACGGCTCATTGCTGTGTAATATTAGAATAGTGGGTAAAGAAAGGATTACAACTGCTAGAGCTGGGGGGGGGGGGGGGTCAGGCTGCCTGGCTCTGGAGCCCAGCTGGAAGGCCAGTCCGTCCGACGGCCCTTCCCCCTTGCTCCCTTCCCAGTCTCTTAGCCACGATGTTCTCACATCCTCCATTCCAGTCCTTTATGTTTTATCAGGTGCAGCAGCAACACTGGTAACAAAACTGAGTGGGAATGGTCCAGACCAGTAAGCAACAGCAAGAAAGCTGGGCCTCTCCCCATTTCCAGCATCATCCAGGGCCCAGTTCTGGGGGCACCAGCTCCTGCGACAATGTGGAGAGGAGCCAACTCTCTCTTCAGCTCATAGCAACTGTTCCCAATGAAGACGCATAGCCCAGGTCAGCAAAACAGTACTTTTCCCCACTGAAGGCATGAGAGAGTGTCAGGAACACAGATCAAGAACTCGCATCCCCAAAACCCAGCCAGGCATTTAAGCAGAATCAAGAACAACAAAGAAAAAGAGTCTTCATCATTTTATACCAAGACATCCAATGAGGACAGTATGCCAGCCGTCCCAGGAATAAAAAGGATGGAAATGTGGACGTGATACCCAAAATCCACAGCCTTCCATGGCACGGTCAATCCTGCCCTTGCTACTCCAACCACAGAGCTTGCCTAGATTCTATATGTTGTGGCTGCCACAATCCCTGCGTGAATGCAGAGAATTTGGAGGTCTTCGATGGCTTGCCCAGGCTCATCTGAGCCATAACTGGGTCCAGTATGGCTATACATGAAATACACCAGGGTAACTAGCATCACAAAGCACCCATAACCAATGCTCCTATTAGCAGCCAGAACACATGATGACAAAACTGGATAAAACTAAAGAGGTGAGGTTTGACTCCTGTTCAGTCTTTAAACCTCCCTCCACAAGGTAATGAGGCACAGTTCCGTGGCAGCCGTGGTTCTGCTGGGTTAACTTGCTAGGAAACCTGCATAAATCCATTTGTACTGCATAACTCCGGTGCTTTCCTGGCTCAGCTCTGTGTCAGGATGGGAGAAATGGCTGGCAGATGATGCAGAAGGCACACTATGCCCCCAGTTCTTTACAGAGTCTCACAGTGTGAGAAATGCTGAAGCAGCTGGTTTGTACAGAAGACACTTTGTCCAGGAAAAGGACAACACCCCTTTGTTTGTGGTCATGCTTTGTGCAACGTCACAGAGTATAATTAAACACAAGAAAGTGGTATCTAGTTAGTCTTGGCAGTGCTGATATTACAGGGAAAATGATCGGCCGGAGGCAAGGCTGCCTCAGACGTCACTGATGGTTTCCCAGTGCAAGGCTAAGGGTCCGGCCTCTGTGCTGAAGTTGCTGGAGTTCTGAACATACAAACGGGCTACACAGTGTGCATCACAGGTTTTAAATCAAAACGCTTTGAGAGAGAGAAAACCATCCCTCATTAGCTATGCTAAGAAATCTGTCTTTTTTTTAAGTGACAAACTGAAATTATGCTACACAGCTTCCTTCAGTTAAGCCCCAGAATTGTTTCTGGGAAAAAGAAAATTCTAATGTGCTTTCTTCAAATTCAATACTGGTTCTAAGTGGATGAAGAAGAGTGTTATTCTGAGGGCAATTGAATTTAGAGTCTGAGAGGTTACAAAATAAAACTGGGCCCTGTCCGGTTGGCTCAGTGGTAGAGCATCAGCCAGGTTGTGGATGTCCCGGATTCAATACCCAGTCAGGGCACACAGGAGAAGTGACCATCAGCTTCTCCACCCCCCTTCTCTCTCTCTCTCTCTCTTCCCCTCCCAAAGCCATGGCTCAGTTGGTTTGACCACATGGTCCCCAGGCTGTGAGGATGGCTCCATAGAGTCTCCACCTCAGGTGCTAAAAATAGCCCAGTTGTGAACATGGCCCCAGATGGGCACAGCATCGGCCCCAGATGGGGGTTGCCAGGTGGATCCTGGTTGGGGCGTATGTGGGAGTCTCTATCTCTCTTCCTCTCACTTAGAAAAGAAGGGGAAAAAACAAACAAGCTAAAAATAAATAAATAAAACTGGTTATAAATTATTTGTATAGAAATTTGGCTTTAATATTTACAGTAATTTAAAAATAATCCTCTGCAATTCATCCAGATTTACGTAATATATGCATTACCACTGGCCACATCTTCATTTCTATAATATTTATCTTAGTTTTGTATCTGACCCAGCGTAGACTTCACTAGGAGCTTAGCTCCTAGTTGCTTCCTTACAAAGTACCTGTCACTGGCCAGGGCACTTACGGGAAGTGAGTGCAGAACTAAGTGGAGCCAATGACCACTTCCTCTCTCTATCTCTCATAACAATCAGTTAAAAATAAAAAAGCTAAAGCAAAAAAGTACTCTTTGCTATGAAGGCTTATCTACAGAGGTCTACTAGTCATACCTTTTTTGAAGCCCGAGTAGTTTTAGGTGGGTGGAAAGTCAGGGACTCTTTTTTGAGAATACACTTAGACATGTAAAGCACAAATGACATTTTAGCCTAAATCCACTACTTCCCTTTCTAACTGATAGATTAAATGAGTCATAATCTGCTTCATGCTTCAAAGAGCACAGGACAAAGAAACAGAATGACTGACCAGAGTATTACAGACAAACACAATGTCCTCATGAGTTCAGTGAAAGGGGCGTCCTCACTGCGACAGCACTCACAGAGAGACACACTGCTGGACATTTCCACATCTGCTAAATCCACCATCTCTAATGAGATGGGAGTCATGTGGAAGTCAGATTCTAGTTCGTCACACACTGTGTGTTATGACCATCACTCACCTCAGCCAGCAGTTCTCAAGTGGGGACAGTTTTGCCCTCAGGGGAAAATCTGGCAATATCTACAGACATTTTGGTTCTTATACCGGGGGGTCAGGGAAGGAAGAAAAGTGTGATGTGTCTAATTTGCATTGTTTCATTTTGCAAGAAGAGTAGAATTAGAGTTTATATAGAGAGTAAATGATAGGAACTCTTTTTTAGTTATTTCACTACCTCAAATTTGGAATTGTATTTAATTGCTCTAAGTATTATTCGTGCCTCATAACATACGTATTTTACTAACTTATGTAACAGTTTTATATCAGCACATTATTCTTTATTCATATCAACCTGTGAATCTATTCTTTAGTCTATGAATAATCAATAAAGAATAAGTAAAAAATGAGATGACTAGGAAATATCTTATGAATCTACCAATCTTCCTAATGTAGCACTCCGACTTTCAAGGACTATGTTATTGCTTCCCAGGTTTCCATAGTAAATTTTGCTTGAGGGTAATTGCTGCCTGGGAGAATGGAAATGGACCTGAAGTAGAAGCTGTGTGTGAGTGAGGACCTCCATATTTGTGCACTATCACCAATAATGAAAACAAATTTATTTTGCATAAGTTTCTCTTTTTTACACTGATATTATCTCTGCTACTTCAAAAAAAACTTCTATTATATCCATATCTATCAATAAGTGTTAGTTTTTTAAATTAAAAATAAATAAATGGAAAGCAGGACAGAGAAGAAACTCAGAGGAGCAGTCTAAAGGTCCAACATCCAAATAATTGGGGTGTCAGAATGAGAGAAGAGAAAATGAAAAATTCCCAGAACTGAAGGAATGAGGTTTCCAGATTGAAAGGAGTCATTGAGTGCCCAGCACAACACATAATCATAGATCCAAACAGGGATATCATAGTGAAGTTTTGGAGCACCAAAGATAAAAAGTTAGATAAAATAAAAAAGATTCTATAAGCTTCCAGAAAGAAAAACTAGATCACATATAAAGGATCCAAAAGCTGGACCACTTCAGATTCTTAACAATACCAATAGCCAGGTGACAATGAAACAATGCCGACAATTTTTTTAAAAAACTATACACTTTTGCTTTAACCAGCATCTAAGAACTTTTACAATGTTCTCAGAAAAAGAAAATGGTACTGAAGGTGCAGACAGGGAGAAGAGGGAGTGAGAGAGAACACGAAGGAGGTTAGTTATCCAGGAGAAAAAGAAATTCAAAATGAGGGGTCGTGGCCAAAACCAAGCTTAGTAAGTGAACAAAACTGCATCTCGTGGGGCCCCCTGGGTTGACCCTCGGGTTCAGCAGAACAGAGGACAGCGCTTTTCATAAGCATAACGAGCTGTGTCAGCCTGATCAGGCAGTGGTACAGTGGACGAAGCATCGGCCTGAGACACTGAGGACACCCAGGTTCAAAACCCCAAGGTCACCGGCTTGAGTGTGGGGGTCGCTGGCTTGAGTGTGGGATCACAGACATGACCTCATGGTCGCTGGCTTGAGCCCAAAGGTCACTGGCTTGAAGCCCAAGTTTGCTGGCTTGAGCAAGGGGTCACTGACTCAGCTGCACCCCCCACCCCACCCCTGTCAAGGTACATATGAGAAAGCAATCTACGAACAACTAAGGTGCCACAACTATGAGTTGATGCTTCTCATCTCTTTCCCTTCTTATCTCTCTGTCCCTGACTCTCTCTCTCTCACTCTCTCTCTCTCTAAAAAAAAACAAAAACAAAAAAACAACAACCCTGTGTCAAAATTACCTGGGCTTGCAATCCCACCTCTACTATTTACCGCACAGTGGCACTCCCAGGACAAGACAAGGACCCGGTCTGCAGACTCAACACAGATTTGTTTGATAAAATAAATGATCATCAACAGTTACTTAAGTGCTATGAGTCTCAGTTTCTCCATCTGTCAATAAAACCCACCTCTGGGGCTGTGGGAAGGGTCCATCTCAGGGCCTGGCAGTCTGGGAGGGCGTGGATATGGGGTGACGGTCATGGCTGTGACATCACCTCTAACTACACGATCTGCACTTCCGACTGGCAGGTCTCCCCAACTTTGTCCCTCGCCCACTGTCACACCCTCAGGGCAGGGATTCAGTCTCTGCTATTGTGTCTCATTCATGCCTCTGTCCCCACCCCTACCCAGCCCACACTGAAGCCCAGCATTGTCAGTGAAGCCAGCATCCTGGTTCCTGGGGACAGGGACACAGGCTGAGGACGCACCTGGTCGCTGCGGGAGACTCCATAGCGCAGCTCATTCACAAAGTGCTCACAGTTCTCACTGGTCAGCTTGTAGAGCACCTCCTGTCCCACCAGCTCCTCTGCCCGCTGGACGATTTTGCTGGGAGGCAGCGGTGTGTACTTGTCATCGTGTTTGTTATTGACATGGTACTTGTCACTCCCGGCCACATCAAACAGCAGCTCCTTCTTCACTATGGCCCTGTCAGTCAGGGCAGACATGATGCTGGACGCACCAGCTCCTGGGATTTCACCTGTGGGTCACAGAGAGGAAACAGAGCCATGGTCCCAGGCCGGCCCTGAGGATCAGAGCCAGCCCCCCGCCGGGCACCCACCCTTGGCACCATCCACAAGAGGATGAGCAGATGTGGAAGGGAAAGCGGGAGAGGATCAGACACACTGTGTGGCTTAACCTTGCCAAGCCAACACTCTGGGAATCCCTAAATACACACTAAAATTGATACACAAATACACATCACTATAATAATTAAAAGTTACTTGGAAAAAATTATATCGGTGCTTAAAGTTAGTCTATTAAAGAAAATACAAGGCCCTGGCTGGTTGGCCCAGTGGTAGAGCATCGGCCTGGCGTGCAGGAGTCCTGGGTTCAATTCCCGGCCAGGGCACACAGGAGAAGCGCCCATTTGTTTCTCCACCCCTCCCCCTCCCCTTCCTCTCTGTCTCTCTCTTCCCTTCCCACAGCCAAGGCTCCATTGGAGCAAAGTTGGCCCAGGCGCTGAGGATGGCTCTGTGGCCTCTGCCTCAGGCACTGGAATGGCTCTGGTTGCAACAGAGCGACGCCCCAGATGAGCAGAGCATCACCCCCTGGTGGGCGTGCCAGGTGGATCCTGGGTGCATGCGGGAGTCTGTCTGACTGCCTCCCCGTTTCCAACTTCAGAAAAATACAAAAAAAAAAAAAGTAAAGAAAATACAAATTAGACAATCATAGACAACCATGTGGATATGGCAAAAAAAATGATGATGACTGAAGTATGGGAAGCATCAGACTGGGCAGTATTTAAGGCATATCATGGTTAAAGGCACAGAATCGAGAGTCAGACTGCCAGGGTTCAAGCCCCACCTTCCCGACACTTACCTGCTATGTGACCTTGGGCAATACCCCTGCCTGTCCCCACCACACTGCGCAGGCTGCTGCAAGGATTAAAGCAGCTGGCACACAAGGTGCCCTTACCAGTACCTGGCACAAGGAGAGTGCCCAGAGAGTGCTAGCCATCATTATTCTTAGGTTGTTCTCTAGGCTTCCCTCCACTTCTAATTTCTACCATTTTCTCAGCAGCCTGAGGTCAGTCCTGCCCTATCTTGCAAGATTCCTGGGAAACCAGAATGAGAAGACACATGTAGAAGCGTCTTTTCCCTTTTAGAAGCTTCACTCACCTGGTAGTCCATGGCACACGGGTCCACCCAGATCCCTGCTGTGCCTTCCCCTGCCTCCCGCCCACGAGTTTCACCTGCTCAGTGCAGTGGGTAATCCACACCAAGGCCCTGCGATGTGCCAGGCCTTGTCCAAGGTGCTAGAGATAGTGGCCCAAACTAGACAGCCCACCTGCCCCCAAGTAGCTCACATTCCAGTGAGAGGACACTGACTACCAGCACACAGACGAAATAAGATACTTTCAGCTACTGAAAATGCTGCAGACGAGGTTGAGGTTAAGTGGGGTAAGGCGGGAGAGGATGGCTCAGGAGGCTGCGCTAGCTCGGACCGGGGAGGGAACGGGCATTTGAGTGGAGACTGGAATGAGGGAGAGGAGGTGGCTGTGCTCGGGTCCAGGGAAAAGCACCACGAGCCGAAGGACAAGCAAGAGCAAAGACCTCGGCAAGGATAGAGCACGGCGTGTGCAAGACTTACTCTGCGGAGAGTAAGGATTAGGGATGTAGGAGAAGAGGAGGAGCCCACACGGGAGACGGAGAAGGAAGGGTCCAGAGGGAGACGAGGAAAGGCAGGTGCCAGGTGGAGAGCAGATGGAGGTCAAGTTCACTGTTCAAGCTCATTGCCCCACATTGAACTGCCTTCTCACAGCACTCAGGGACCAAGGGCCAGTCAGGGAGCGAAGAGAACATTGGGGTCACCTTTGGCCACAGCCCCTCCCCCACCCCCTCCTCCCAGCTCCTTTGTCAAGATGCAGAAGGTCTTTTGTAGCATTGATACGTGCTCTGAAAAGGGAAGCCTCGTGGGGGGACCAGAGAGAAAGGGGAGTGAGGGGCCAGCAGTGTCCACAGCAGACACGAGATCGGCTCAATGGGAAGCTGAAGACAGGGGATGTGACCCGGAGGGGCGTTGGTTCTATCAACAGGAGAGCTTACACTGGTTTCCATGGCAACAGGGAAAGGATGACAACACAGAGAAGGTGGGAAATTTGAAAAGCAAAGAGTTTATAATAATAAGAGGAGGGGGTCCCAGACCCACACACAGGAGCTGGCTTTTTTAAATAAGGGCAGGGACACTTGTTGCACTTTTAACAGAAGGAAAGGCAGATTGTGTGGGTGCGGGTATTGGTGGTTTGATTGCTCAGGGGTGAGGAAGGTGACATCTGCTCTGGTTACTTCCAATTCCTCTACAAGTACCAGGCGAACCTGCCTGTCCACAGATGCCCACGGCAGCTGCACCCAGAGCAGTGCACACCTGGAGCCAATCGGGTGTCCACCCACAGAAGAATGGACAACAAACTGAGGTATACTCACGTAGTGGAAAACACACGGCCGTGAAAATGTCTGCGCTATTGCTACTCACAGCACGGTGACTCTCACGGGACTCATGAAAAAAGCAATTGCTCCTACGTGTAGTTCCAGAACAGGCAAAACTAATCTATGGCAAGAGAAGCCAGGACAGCGGCTGCCTCCAGGGATGGCGAGCGGACACTGAAGAGGCATGCGGGTGCAGAATGTTCTAGGATGGGTAGGGATTTTTTTGTTTGTTTTTGTGTGTTTTTTAAGTAAGAGGAGAGGAGATAGTGAGACAGATTCATGCATGCACCCCGACCGGGATCCATCCAGCAACCCCAGTGTGGGGCCAATGCTCGAATCAACCGAGCTATCCTCAGTGCCTGGGGCCAACACTCAGACCAACCGAGCCACTGGCTGCAGAAGAGGAAGAGAGAGAGAACAGGGAGAGGGAGGGGAAGAGAAGCAGATGGTCACTTCGCATGTATGCCGTGATCAGGGATCGAACCTAGGATGTCCGTACACCAGGCCTATGCTCTATCCACTGAGCCAACCAGCCGGGGCCCTGGATAGATAGTTTTTTTAATTCATGGACCAAACGTCTTACTATATTGTGCACTTATTTATGATAAACCTCAGGTTGAGGAACAAGTTTAAGCAAAGGGGTGGGGAATCTTCTCAATGGTTCTCCAAGCTCAGTATTCTTAGCCTCATTTATAGATAAGGAAAGCAAGGCTGGGGAGGAGAAACTGGATTCCTAGACTGGTCTGCTACCCCGAAACCCGTGCTCTCTCAGGGAGTTTTACATTTAAATATAAAACCATAAAGTCAGCCCTGGCCGGTTGGCTCAGCGGTAGAGCGCCGGCCTGGCATGCGGGGGACCTGGGTTTGATTCCCGGCCAGGGCACATAGGAGAAGCACCCATTTGCTTCTCCACCCCCCTCCTCCTTCCTCTCTGTCTCCCTCTTCCCCTCCCACAGCCAAGGCTCCATTGGAGCAAAGATGACCCGGGCACTGGGGATGGCTCCTTGGCCTCTGCCCCAGGCGCTAGAGTAGCTCTGGGCTCTGGTCGCGGCAGAGCGACGCCCCGGAGGGGCAGAGCATCACCCCTGGTGGGCAGAGCATCTCGCCTGGTGGGCGTGCCGGGTGGATCCCGGTCGGGCGCATGCGGGAGTCTGTCTGACTGTCTCTCCCCATTTCCAGCTTCAGAAAAATACAAAAAAAAAAAAACAAAAACAAAGTCAGAGCTGCCCCTTGGAAGCTCCCCTCAGCCCATCTACAGAGCCCCTTGGTGCCAAGGAGCAGAGTTTGAAAACCATTACCCCACATTAAACTGCCTTCTTATGGCACTCAGGAACCAAGTGCCAGTCATAGAGCGAAGAGAACATCAGAGTCACCTTTGCCCACAGCACCCCCTTTCCCCTCCTCCCAGTTCCAACACAGCAGAGGTCCTGGGCATCCTTACTTGGGGGGGCCAGGTGGACCACGTATCCATCACCCACATAGATGGCCCAGTGTCTGTAGAAGGGGCGAAAAATCTCAATCAGGTCTCCAGGATTGGGCTCCGGCTGCAAAACCAAGAACAGGGCTGTCAGAGGTGGTAGAGTGAGGCCGTGGCACCCGCGGGCAAAGGCTGGGTCCCCGCCAGAAGCGGTCAAATCAGAAGCGTGTCCCACAGGCACTCCCCAGCCTGGCCTTGGGGCTGGACAAGCCTGGTGTGGATCAGTCTCTGGCAGGAGTGTCCTCCTAGTTGCTCACCCTGATGATAAGAGAGAGAGAGAGAGAGAGAGAGAGAGTGAGCGCGCACACGAAGAAAAACTCTTCTTCACTGTGCTGTACCCACACCAACATACGTGGGTTTTCCACAAAGAAATTAAGTCTTCAGTGAGCAGTAACCACCCAGAGTTGCACAGACCCCACAAATCAAAGGCTCAGTCCCACAACACTGTCCTCAGCAATTCAGCTGCCAGTCACAGGCCTGCATGTGCTTCCCACCGAACAGCCGTAAATTGGAAGCTCCCACAACCTGTCCTCGGGTTCAGTGTTTGCTAGAGTGGCTCACAGAACTCAGGAAAAGAGTTTGCTAGTAGGTCACCAGGTTGTAACAAAAGTATACAACTCAGAGGCAGCCAGATGGAAGAGAGGCATAGGGCGAGGTACGTGGAAAGGGGCACAGGTTCCCCATCCTCTCCCACACCTCCACGTGGTCACCGATCCCTTAGATCGGGGTTTTTTATGGAGGCTACAATATGTAGGCACAGTTGATTAAATCATTGGCCTTTAGTGATTCACTCAATCTCCAGACCTCTAAACACAGGGTTGGTTCCTCTAGCTCTGGACCCTTGTTACCTCATTAGCATAAAGTCAAGTAATGGTGGAAAAGAGCTTCTTATTGGTGGGGGACTATTTTCTGCCTGGCCAGTGGTGGGGCAGTGGATAAAGTGTCGACTTGGAATGCTGATGTTGCTGGTTCAAAACCCCAGGCTTGCCCGGTCAAGACACGTATGAGAAGCAACTACTACAAGCTCTCTCTCAAGTCCATAAAATAAAATCTTTAAAAAAATAAAAATAAATTTTAAAAAAACCTATTCTGACCCAATCACTCTGGAAATTACCAGAGTTTTAGGAATTCTGTGCCAAGAACTGAAGCTAAGGACCAAATATGTACATATTTCTTATTATATCGCTATATCGCTATATCTCACTCCGTGTGGGAGCGAGAGTGTGCATGTGTGTGCAGGGGAAGGTAGGGAGCCCCGCCCTGTTAGGGAAGCCTGGGGGGGAGCTTGAGAAAAGCCTGGAGAAGTTCCAGATCACTTTCCTTCACAATTATTGCGGTGACAATAATAGCCAGTGTACTAAGTATTAGCGGTGAGGACATTTCGACTCGGACCAGGATCAGAGGTAAGAGCCTCTCTGATCCAGGCCAACCTTAAATTCTTTCAATGGTCCAGGAAGCCGTCTCTTTAGAATACAGCGCAGTGAAGAGGTTGGTAGGGGGTTTGCCCACATCCCGTGCCATGCTCTGTGGGCCTAAGAGATTCCATCTAAGATGAGGAGGGGAGAAGGAGTCACCCTTGGGATAAAAATGATGGGCAGTAGAAATAGCCAATTACAACTCTACAATGCCTATGAAGTAAGTCAATGGCAGCGCATTTCTATTTGTAGCAACATAAAAACTGCAAACAAGCATTATATATGGCAGAAAAAAATCTTTTCTTGGGAATTTTACAGATACTTCTCTTATAATTTATTAATTATATTTTATTTATTATTTAATTAATTATAATTTATTCACCTTTCAGAAAGAAGGCCCTCAAACCTTACTGAGAACTTATTTTCAAACAATAGATAGTGATCACAAGTAATGAATCCCAATTGTTTTCCAGATTAGAAGAAAAAAATATATTGTTTGGTGAGAGTTAGGGAACCTTCAAGGATCCTCAAATATGAATTTAACTGAGGATCTCCATGAATAAGCAGGGACATAAAGACAAGGTCCCAGCCTTCAGGAAGGCCACCAATTGGAAGAGAAGACAATTTGAACATCAGTAATTTGGAATCAAGTATTAAAACAGCCATGGGGACACAGACCTAAGGAGCTCACTGTGTGCCAACCAAACATCAATGACAGAAGACCTACAATAGAAAAAAAAATCTCATCACAATGACCAAAATATCTACAAAGAAACTCAGACTTTGTAACACTGAACACCAAAGGTAACAGGGTGGCGAACGCATGATGCATTTGTAGAAGAAACCATACCCCGGAAGCAACATATGATTCCCCTTGTGTGTCATTCGAACTAGGCCTCGCTAAGGGCAGAAAAGTAGTCCATGACTGCCATGGGCTAGGAGCGAGGAGAGGGGCTGAAAACGACAGGGCTTGAGTGAGAAGCAGGGAGGTAGAAACAGACTCCTGCATGCGCCTCAACCGGGATCCACCCAGCAAGCCCCCTACCAGGGAGGTGCTCTGCCCATCTGGGGCCACCGTTTCATTGCTCTGCAACCGAGCTGTTTTAGAGACTATGGAGCCATCCTCAGTGCCCGGGGCCAACTTGCTCAAACCATTTTTGAGCCATGGCTGTGGGAGGGGAAGAGCGAGAGAGGAGAGAGAGTTAAAAGGAGGAGGTGTAGAGAAGCAGATGGTTGCTTCTCCTGTGTGCCCTGACCAGGAATTAAACCTGGGATTTCCACACACCAGGCCGTCTACCGCTGAGCCAACCAGCCAGGGCCAGTTGGCTCATCTTCTGTATCTTGATGGTGGTGCTAATTATGCAATTGTATGTGTTTATCAAAACTCATAAAACCAGCCTGACCAGGTGGTGGCGCAGTGGATAGAGCATCGGACTGGGATGCGGAGGACCCAGGTTTAAGACCCTGAAGTCGCCAGCTTGAGTGCGGGCTCATCTGGTTTGAGCAAAGCTCACCAGCTTGGACCCAAGGTCACGGGCTTAAGCAAGGGGTTACTCGGTCTGCTGCAGCCCCGCAGTCAAGGCACATATGAGAAAGCAATCAATGAACAACTAAGGTGTCACAACAAAAAACTGATGATTGATGCTTCTCATCTTTCTTTGTTCCTGTCTGTCTGTCTCTATCTATCCCTCTCTCTGACTCTCTGTCTCTAAAAAAAAAAAAAAAAAAAACCTCATAAAACCAAACACTAAAAGGGGGAAATTAGGGATATTTATTTTTTTTAATTAGTGTTTTTATGAACTAATTAATTAATTACTATTATTAACTTTTTAATAACACTAATTTTAAAAAATTAAAATTTTAAATATTTTAAAGTGGATATCTACAGTTTGAAAAAAAAGAAGTTGTGATTTTTATTTTTTTTAATTTTTTTTAATTTTATTTATTAATTTTTAGAAAGGAAGAGAGAGAGAAGGGGGAGGAGCTGGAAGCATCAACTCCCATTTGTGCCTTGACCAGGCAAGCCCAGGGTTTCGAACCAGCATGATTTTTTTTTTAATACTCAAATTGCCTGTCCCTTGTAAGAACAGAAATGTTTCTAAATACACAGAAGCTCAAAACATGATACCACTCAATAGAACTTTTTTTTTAATGAGGTAAAAGGTGGTGGCCTTGCCCACGAGCCCTGTGCACTAGTTAGAAGCAAGGGCTCGATGTTCACATGGCAACGAGGATAGCCTTCTCCGCAATGCTGAGTGGGAAAGTGAGAAGGAAGCCTGCAACACAACACCACTTCCGTAAATTAAAGATGTCCGCCCAGAGCCCAGCAGTACACGCCTTAGGAGAACCGTCCCTGAAAAAATACGTTTTAAAATGCTACAACAAGAAAAGAATCACACAAACTAAAGAACCACACATTAAACACACTAGGGTGCTGGCCATCGGGAAGATGGAGCAAGGAATCATGATAAAAGGAAGGAAAAAAAACAACCCATAAGAGAAGGGGGCCTTGCAGTGCAGACAGGGTGCCACGAGCCAAGGATGTAATTCACCTTCCAGCACTACAGGCTAACTAGGAACAGTGACGTAATGATATATATACACAAGCCAACCCAGCCGCCTGTTACAAAATTAGAAGTACAAGTACTATCAGCCACCGGCCAAATGGGGCCTCTGCTTATTTTTGCATGCGAGCTTAAGAATGGTTTTTTACACCTCTTCAGTGGTTGTAGGAAAAGTGAAAAGAATACTATTTGGGGACATATGAAATTCAAACGTCTATGTCCGTGGAATTTTACTGGTACAGGTGCACGGCCACACCCAGGCACTTAGATTTGTCCATAGCTGGTCTCTGCAACAGCAGAGTTGAGTCCTCACGATCCAGACCACGTGGCCTGCAAGACCTCAAATCCTCACTGCCCGACTCCTATTACAAGGGGATCAGCAGGGATGCCTCCCTCCCTTAGCATCATCTCCAGTCCTGGGAATCAGGAACTGGAATCAGCTGTGCTACGTTGTTGGGTGGGGTGGTTCTTCCCCCAGGAACAGTGGGGACTAGCAGGAAAAACCAGGAGGACAGCTGCCTCTCCAGGGTGGGGCTGAGGGTCCCCAGGCCGCCCAGTCATCAGGCTCTCTCCGGGGACAAGGGCGATAACAATGGCAAAGCTGACTGCGCCCCCACGGGATTTCAGAACAAAAAGTCTTTGTCTTCCCCACAATAGCAGAGACACAAAGAGCTGTGTGTCAGACATTTTCCTCAGCAAGCAAATTAAGGAGTCATTTCTAGCCCCCCCCAATTCATACTGGAAAAACAACCTAAACAACCATTAATAAAAACCAATGAAATAAGTTATTCTCCATCCACATGTAGATACATAGCCATTAGCCAGAACAAGGTGGATTTACATGAGCACACACACGGAAATCATCAAAAAATGTTGAGAAACATTATTATCTCTGTTATTGATTAAAATACATTTTTATACATTTATAAAGCAAAATGTATTATAAACTATATATGGTCTGAGGAACATACACCAAACTGTTGTATATTATATACTGTGGGGGTTGGAACAAGGGACTTCTGCATTTTATATTATATGATTTAATTGAGTGTGGGGTTTTTCTAACCAATATGAATTACTTCCATAAGAAAAAATTTTTAAGATTTTTAGATGTGCAAAAATCCTTCATGTTAAAGAACTTGCAGTTTTTTTAATGGGAAAAGGTGGACATTATCTGTCACCTTGAAACCGTCTTCCATCTGAAACCTATAGCTGTGACCATGTTAATGACGCTTAAAAAATAAGCAACACTTAAATGCAACATAAAACCACAAAATACTCTTAAAAATAATATAGGTGAATGTGTATTAGGTCTTGGAATAGGGAAAGAAACTCTTAAGGATAAAGGCCAAAGAAAAAAACATAAAGTAAAGAATTAAAAGGTTTTATAACTTTTTAAATGTTAAAGTTCTTATTATTGAAAGTTTCTGTTATTGCCTGTTATGTTCATATTTCACTTTTTTTAAAATTTATTTTTCATTTAGAGAGGAGAGACAAACAGAGAGAGAGAGAAGGGGGGAGGAGCAGGAAGCCTCAACTCCCATATGTGCCCTGACCAGGCAAGCCCAGGGTTTTGAACCAGCGACCTCAGAGTTCCAAGTGGACACTTTATCTACTGCGCCACCACAGGTTAGGGCCATATACCTTTTAAGGGATAATTATCCCCCATAATCCCAGGTGCCCAGGCAGCTGTATTTTATACCATGTGATGTGACCACCTCAGGACTAGAACGTGGCCTGGGCCCCGAGCAGGTCAGCATCCTGTGGTCCACCATGAGACGCGGAGCTGAACTATCAAATCCCAACCCCTCTCAAAAATTTGAACCAAGAAATGAAAAATAATAGGTCTTTGGCAGTAGGGGCTAAAACTGAGATCAGGAGAGAAGGGAGCAAGCATATCAAGAAATCTAGCTGAGTCTGCCTGGTCAAGGCTCATATGGGAGTTGATGCTTCCTGCTCCTCCCCCCTTTCTCTCTCTCTCTCTCCTCTCTAAATTTTTAAAACTTGTTTTTGAAAAACAAAACAAGAAATCTAGCTGAGTCACGTCAATGGTAGACGGCCAAGCACTGGAGTGGAGATGAACAAACTCCTGGCACTGAGATGTCTGAGCCCACCTTGATCCTAACCTGCCTCCCAGCAACCGGCCCTGGCTGGCCTGGCCTCATTATAGCTCCTGTTCTTGGATTTTCACAGAACCCCCTTACCTTTCCACATGTGTCCTTACACTAAACCTTCTTTACTTGAACTAGCGTTAAGCAGTTGCTCGTTTCTTATAACCAAAAGAGCCAGACCAAAACACAAATTGCATGAAAAAAATACCACAAACAAACAATCCTGACCAACTGGAGAAAACAACAGAAAAGCAGTCAGTGTCTTTCATATATAAAGCATCTTTATAAATCAATGAAAAAAAAAAGATTTCAACACACACACAAAAAACTAGACAGGGCATGATAATTTTAAAAGGAGCGCCTGACCTGTGGTGGCGCAGTGGATAGAGGTGTTGACCTGAAACGCTGAGGTCGCCAGTTCGAAAACCCAGGGCTTGCCTGGTCAAGGCACATGTGGAGATTGATGCTTTCTGTGTCGTCCCCCCCCCAGCCCGCTTTCTCTCTCTCTCTCTCTCTCTCTCTCTCTCTCTCTCTCCTCTCTAAAACATGAATAAATAAAAATATTTCTTTAAAATAATAATAAAAGGCGCAATATATATTACTAGTAACACAAGAAAACATATTCTACCTTGCTAGTAATGAAAGAAATACAAATTAAAAACTAGTTTGGGGGGGATTAAAACACAAATACTAGACATATGGGAGTTGATGCTTCCAGCTCCTCCCCCCTGTCTCTCTCTCTCTCTCTCTCTCTCTCTCTCTCCCCCTCTCTCTGTCTCTCTCTCCCTCTCTCTCTCCTCTCTAAAATGAATAAATAAAATAAAAATTTAAAAATTGTGATAAAAAAAAAACAAAAAAAACCCAAATACTAAATACAGGAAAAGATGCAGGTAAACAGGCACTCTCATTCACTGCTGATGGGAATATAGATCAAAGTTCAACTTTTCCGAAGGGCAATACGGCAATTTGTCTTACTAACCTAAAACATATTCATTCTTCTTGACCCAATTTCTGTTTATAGACCAGATCTGAAGGAAGTAATCTGAAATGCCCCCAAAGGTTTTCCCTCACAGAGTCCTATCTAATGGCAAAATATTGGATACCTAAATATTCTACGTTAAGAGATGAATCAAAACTTGCCATACTTGTATCGTTAAGAGATGAATCAAAACTTGCCATACTTGTATCGTAGGATACCACAAAGTTATGTTTTAGGAGTTACATTTTAAAAGAATACTTACTAACAAGAAATGTCCATAATATAATGATAATAAAAAAGCTTTTATACAAAACAACATATTTTAAATTTTTGTTTAAAAAGTAAAACAAACAGCCCTTGCCAGATAGCTCAGTTAATTAGAGCATCGTTCTGAAGTGCAAAGGTTGCAGGTTCGATCCCCAGTCAGGGCACATACAAGAATAGATCGATGTCTCTGTCTCTCTCTTTCAAATCAATCAATAAATTTTTTTTAAAAAAGGAAAACAGCCTGACCTGTTGTGGTGCAGTGGTTAATGTGTGTGTCGACCTGGAATGCTGACGTCACTGGTTCGAAACCCTCGGCTTGCCCAGTCAAGGCACATACGAGAAGCAACTACTGTACTACAAGTTGATTTGATGCTTCTTGCTCCTTCCCCCTTCTCTCTCTCTCTCTCTCCTCTCTCTAAAATTGATAAATAAAATCTTTTTTAAAAAATTAAAAGGGCCTGACCAGGCTGTGGCGCAGTGGATAGAGCGTCGGACTGGGATGCGGAGGACCCAGGTACGAGACCCCGAGGTCGCCAGCTTGAGTGCAGGCTCATCTAGTTTGAGCAAAGCTCACCAGCTTGGACCCAAGGTTGCTCGCTTGAGCAAGGGGTTACTCGGTCTGCTGTAGCCCCATGGTCAAGGCACATATGAGAAAGCAATCAATGAACGAATAAAGTGCCACAACGAAAAACTGATTGATGCTTCTCATCTTTCTGCGTTCCTCTCTGTCTGTCCCTATCTATCCCTCTCTCTGACTCTCGCTCTGTCTCTGTAAAAAATAAATAAATAAATAAATAAAAAGATTAAAAAAATAAAAAGGAAAACAAACACATAAAAGAAAAATGGTAAATACAACAAAACATAAAGTGTTTATTACTAGTTGGTAGAATTTGGGGTATTAATTTATTTTATTCTTTTCTAGTTTTCCAAAATGTTTAAATACACATACATTTGTTTTCGAATCAGAAGAAACTGAGGACTTAAAAAAGATCAGCATGTTCAATCTGAGGGTAATCCATGTGATTAGCATTATGTAGCAAAATAAATACACACAGCAAAAAGCCTAGGAAGAGGGACCAGGCGCTGGGGCGAAGGTAGGATTGTGGTTATTTTGCTTCCTTCTATTTTTCTGTATTTTCCAGCTTTTCTGCAATGAGCACTTTGAAGTTCACAGCATGTTTCCCAACATTTACTATGAAAAGTTTTTAAACATACAGTTTGATTTTTCAAACGCCCAAAATTGAAAGCCTTTTTAAGCGACTGCTGTCCGTATACCCACCACCTAGATTCCATTGTTACGTTACAGTATTTGCTTTATCTCAAATAGGTCCACCAGTTCATTCCACCTGTGTAGCACCTTTAAACTCTTCTTTTCAGTGTAAGTGCTGAGCATTCCGAGAGGCAGGGGTAAAGCGCCGAGGGAGTCCAGGACACTGACAACAGCAATAAAACAGGCACATCACGTGCTGCAACTCCGTGCCCTGGAAGACCCTGGTTCCCGACCCCCCAGCCTGCCGCCTTGATCCCCGGCAGACTCGAGCCTGCATACAAGTTACACAGAGGGGGTAGCTAGTGTACGTGCAGACCCCCAAACGCACTGCACCTACCTCGGGGAACAGGTGTCAGTGCCCAGCAACACCCCTTGTTCGCCTTGGGGAGCCCTGCTTCTACCTGGGAGAGTCATCTGCTCATTCCCTCAACAGCCGCTCACAGAGCTGGTGGCCGGCAGCAACCCCGGCACGGGGCTGTGTCTATGAAGCGAAGACCCCTGCCTGCGCGGAGCTTTGGTTCACTGTCAGGAAGAGAGACCAAAAGGGCTTCAAATACCTTAGTAAAGAAGTAAATCATTCTAGAGCATTAGAAGAGAAACCAAATAAAAACAAAAAGAAAGAGAAAAGGCAGAGCAGGGCCGAGGGGGTGGAGGCTGTGGGAGGGAGACAGGGGGTTGTGATATTAAATAGGGGTCAGGGAAGGCAGAGCATAGGCCCCGCGGATTTCTAGAACAGTCGGGCACAGGAAACAACCTGAGCGGTGGCCCCAGGTAGGAAGGTGTTTGAGGGACAGCCCAGAGGCGGGGGTGGCTGAGTGGAGGGGCAAAGTGGGAGAGTGGAGGACAGGGGCAACGGGCAGGGCTGGAATGGGGTCTAGATTTCTTTAAAGGTAGAAAGAGCTGGTGGAATGAGGTGGGGGGTGATGGAAAAAGGAGTCAACAATGACCTCCCAGGTTTCTGTCCAGAGCAAGGGGAGGCTGAGTGGGCAGGCTGGTTGAAATACCCACCAGGTAGCCAAATGGAGAGGCTCGGAGGGCAGCTAAACACATGAGTCAGGAGGTCAGGAGTTGGTCTGGGATGAGTGTCCCTGGCAACCTGTATAAGAACAGCTCCTATTGGGAGCAAAAGCCTGGCTGAAAGGGGTCTAAGAAAGAATGAGGCCCTGGCCAGTGGATAGAACGTCGGCCTGGCCTATGGATGTCTCGGGTTTGATTCCCAGTCAGGGCACACAGGAGAAGCAACCATCTGCTTCTCTCCCTCTCCCTCTCCCCCTTCCTTTTCTCTTCCCCTTCTGCAGCCAGTGGTTCAATTGGTTCAAGTGTAGGCCCAGGCACTGAGGATAGCTCAGATGGTCTGAGCATCAGCCCCAGAGAAGAGTTGACAGGTGGATCCCAATCAGAGCGCATGCAGGAGTCTGTCTCACTATCTCCTCTCCTCTCACTTGAAAGAGAGAGAGAGAGAGAGCATGAGAGGAGAGGCATTGGAGATGACACTAGAAAAGGCAGCACTTGAGATTTTTTGCAAAGTCTTAAAAGATGAGAGGTTATGTGACAGAGACAGAATTCTAACCCAAACCCTACACTCTCCACCCTCACACTCTCCCGCCGTGAGGACTGTGGGAGGAAGTGACCTTGAAGGGGAGAGAGGGAGACAGGTAAGCAGGGGTGGGGCAGGGGGTTCTAAGGAGCAGAGACACAGGAAAGTGAGGGCACTTTCAGAAGAACTGCCAACCCAAGGGTTAAAACATAACAAAAAGAATGCTTTCAATTCGCGGCCACTAAGGAAGTACTCCAGTCCACCCACACTCGCCCCTTCCAGCCCCATCGTCAGGCGTCTGCTATGTTGTTTTTAAAATAAAGTATTTCAAGCATAAGAAAAATACCAAAAGTAGGCTCATGAGCACAACTGCTCTGGGTTTAAACCAAGACGGACTTAGTTGGCAGGAAAAGCAGACTGATTACAGCTTTGGGACTCCAGAGCCAGACAGCTGGGTTCAAATCCCGGCTCTGCTACTTCCTAACCGAATAGCCTGGGGCAAGTTACTCAACTCCCAGCCTCAGTTTCCTCATCTGTAAAACAGAGACAATTTAGCACCTAATTCATGGAGATATCGTGAGGATCCAACAGGTTCATACCTACAAAACACCCAGGAAACACCACCCGGCACATAGGATGCGTTCTATACACGGCCGTTCGGCTGCCAGTGTTTCTGAGGACGTATTCTATTCGTTTTGATTTGGAAAGGTCACGGACACTCTGGGATGAGAGGACACACCTGTGGAGGCGGAGAAACCCAGCCTGGGAGCAGGTTCCTCTCCTGGCTGCGGTGAGTGTGGAAGTCCCTAGGTTCATCCCCTTCATTTCTGACTCTCTGGGGAAAATGTCTAGAAACTTGTGATTTAAAAAATTTTTTCAAAAAAGACTGGAGTTGCAGCTGAGTGCTGAAAAGGGACTCGCCAGCAGGGAGACGGGAGTTTCCACAACCACATTTTAGGAAGAGCAGAATCCCGTGAGGAGCGGGGTGTCGACCCCAGAGGCTGGGACCCCAGAGGCAGTCCACCCGAGGCCGCCTTTCCTGAAGCGGAGCCCAGTCCAACCGCGACGGAGCCCCTCTCTGCGATATTGCTGTGTGACCTTCAGGAGTCAATTAACCTCTCTAGGCTTCTTTAGTAAAATACGGCTAAAGGACCCAAAAGGCAGGGTCTATGTGAGAAATAAATAACAAGGGAAAAGCTGGAAAAGCACTTATACTTAGGAGAGGGTTGAGACCCTGTGCCCCGGCTGGGTGGGTGCAGGGAGCCTGAGGAGGAGACCTGGCTGCCCAGACTCCCCGGCCTCAGGCCCAGAGAGAAGATGGAGAAGGGGCTGGGCTGGCACATCACCTTTCCCCTTGTCAGCTGCTGGCGCAGGCACCGTGCTGGTTCCAGCAGGCACCGGGCCCAGCTCCAGCAGCCCAAAGGTCATGGGTATTCTGGAAAAAGGAGGCAAAATCATCCATCACCCACCCCCCCCGCCAGGCCTGGTCTGTGTGTCCAACCCCACCCCACGTGAATCGGGACTGCACCTGACATCTGGAAACTACCACCGCCCCACCAGCCACTACCGGGGGCTCCTCACACATCTGGAATCCTTGGGGCAGCCGTATTTTACAGACCAGAACAGCTCAGGGATGGGCAGTAACCTGCCCAGGGTCTCAGAGCTCTCCAAGAAGTAGTGCCACCAGCATCCCACTGCAGGTCTGCCTGACTCCAAGGCCAGGTTCCTTCCATGACACCAAGTAATTCACATGAAGGTCCTGACATCCGACGACAACCCCATGCCATGCTTTGCCTCTATGTCACTGCACTCGAGACCTGAAATGCTTTCGGCTGTTCACTGGCAAACTCTTACTCAATTCTCAAAACAGTTTCAACATCTCCGCCTCCTCACTGCTTCCCCGAAGCCTCCAAGGCGCAGCCTGTTGGGATGAGACCGCGGGAAGGAAGGAGCGGTCAGTTTTCATGCCCAGCCCGCCAGCCAGACTGAGCAGCCAGCCTAGCACACAGCGTTCTCAGCAGAGGGCCGCGGGCCCTCCCAGCCCGTGGCCCCTCCTGCGTGAGGACGAACTCCTGTTGGGTCTTTGAGAAGGGTCCCCTTCTCCCTGCTCCTCTTTGCACCTTAACTGACTCCACAGAGATCTGTCAGAACATCTGACAAACAGAAGGCCAGAGAGAAGCCAAGGAGGAGGTCTAGAAAGTCAGAGGTCAGAGCAGGCCCACCAATTCCCGCATGCTGTGGTGTCTCGCTTTCGGTTTCACACTGGGCTCTTCACTTCCCCAGCAGCCGCAGCTCAACAAGACAGAGATTTAAGGAGGAGCGGGTGGAGGAGGGGAGAGAGAGGCCCCTGGCCCTCTCACACGAAGCACATTTGGAACACGGACAGGAGGGTAACATGGAGACACCAGCTCTGGCGCTAACCAGGAGGCGGCAGGGGCTGGTTAAAGGGCTCATAGAAATGTGGGCCCTGGAGTCGACCCAAGGAAGTCTGGTTGCCGTAACAACCAACTTTTGTCCAGCCCTAACAGCGGTGCAGCATCACACCCAGACTGGGGAGGTGGCGGTATACTCCCGGGGTGTAAAGAGGCGTGACTTTTTAGTAAACAATTTCAAAACAACAGTAAGACACACCAAAAGGCAGTCTCCTGTTTTATTAGCTCCACATGCTGACAATTTTAAAGAAAGTCAGTGAAAAAATACCACCTTTCCCAAAGCTATTTCTGCAGATTTTAGTTCTGTTTCTGAGAGATAATAATATATGTGTGAGCCTCAAAGAACCTGTTTTTATGTCTTATCCTTTAAAAAATACTTTGTCTTCTACATGGAAGTTCATTCAGAGGGCATCCAGTTAGACAGTCCCCCACACACACTCGGCTGCACGGGTCTGTTCCAACGGCAATTTTCCAAATAG
This sequence comes from Saccopteryx bilineata, assembly GCF_036850765.1. Taxonomy (NCBI): domain Eukaryota; kingdom Metazoa; phylum Chordata; class Mammalia; order Chiroptera; family Emballonuridae; genus Saccopteryx; species Saccopteryx bilineata. The sequence goes on from NC_089490.1 coordinate 398,556,573, forward strand.
CTCAGGTTGGTTGGAGTGTCTGTGTCACCTTCATGTGGATTACCTGTGTCACCAGTTCCTGTAGCCCTACATTTTCCTGTGTTTAAACAGAGGACAAAAGGGTCTGCTCTCCCAGCTCCAGAAGAAACCAAAGTAGAACCCTGGATTCTTTTCACCAAGAACTAGGCTCTCATTCCAAAACAATGGGTTCAACAGGTGTCACGATCGTTCTCCCATTTTCTCTGATTCTTACAGAAGAAAAATGTGGGAGAATTTTGCAAAATAAGATAAAAAACTTCTGATGAATTTTCTAGTGAAGATGTTTTAGTGAAAAGGTTGCAAATGTGGAGATATTTAAAAGCCACCATAACTGATTTTTCAAAATAAAGATATAGGCAGTATTGCAATTTCTGAGAATTTTTTTTTAATGAAATGGGGTTTTCAGTGAATCTCTGACAAAGTTACCCGATGGATATGTATATCTGTTGTTTCACATGAGAGAAGCTTTTGAAATTAAAATTAATAAAAAGTGTTCTTTGATCAGCTGTGAGCAATGATGAACTTACCAATCTAGCTCTCCTGGATTCTGAATATTCATATGCAAAGATGATCAATTCTTTATTACTATTTAAACAAGATCAACTTTGACAAAGTCATGGACAACTTTTCAGAAGTTCAAGTTCCCGAACAGAAACTGTAATGTTACTTGATTTCTGTGACCAAACTATATATAAGAAATTTTTCCCCCAAAATACATTAAAGCAATTAAAAACTATTAATCTATTACATTTTTCTATTTTTCTCTATAACATTTACTTCCCCCACCCCTGCCCACTGGCATGAGTTCATATATAAAGTGCAATAAGAGAAAATTTTCACCGTTATTTTCTGAACATTATTATTATTACTGAAAATAATGTTGTCAGATGAAGGAGGGGGATATTTGAAAATGACCATTCCAGGCATTAAAAATGCCAGGTCCACCCTGATGCCGGCACTTGTGAAGCTGTTTATGTGGATTGAAATAATAATAATAGGCCTGACCTGTGGTGGCGCAGTGGATGGAGCAACGACCTGGAACGCTGAGGTGGCTGGTTCGAAACCCTGGGCTTGCCTGGTCAAGGCACATGTGGAGGTTTATGCTTCCTGCTCTTCCCTCCCTTTCTCTCTCTCTCTCTCTCTCTCTCTCTCTCTCTCCTCTCTCTAAAATGAATGGATAAAATATTTTTTTTTAAAAAGTAATAATATTGAGTTACAGTTGAGCACTTCATATGTGTGCAAAGCACTGTTCTGAGCACTTTATAAGTGTTAATCCTCCCTCGGGGAAACGCAATGGGTTCACAACCATCGAAGTCCCACAGGCAAGTGCTCCAGGTCCCAGGCTGTCTCCCTCCAAGCGGCACTCTGAACCTCTCTGCTGCCAGAGTGCTAAGTTGAAAAGAAGCATATCCCAAGCCCCGTTATGATTTCTGAACTACATTCAGGTTAGAAAAATGAGCAGTGAAAGCTGGTAAATGGCTGGCCGGGAGCCAGTGCAGGCAGCCCAGGACCTCTGTAGAGGAAGGCGCCCCTCCCCCTCGCTGCCTCCCTCTTCCCGCGGGGCCGCCTTCCTCCCGAGCTGGTTTTAAACACGCAAGTTCAAACCCTGAGACAACTCCAGCAGATGCCGGCGGCCCCACACCTGACATCTGATGCTCAGGGTGGATCAAGGTGTGGTCCCCACATCCTCAAGGGGGCTCTCTCTCTCTCTCTCTCTCTCTCTCTAGTGGTAACTCTGGCTCCAGGACCAGTCACCACTAAAACACGACCCCCCTCCCCGGCCCACGCCCGCCCCACACTTACGATGGGCGCCCGCATCTTCTTTCCTGCCGTGGACCCTCAATTTCAGGTCGGAGTCCGCTTTATCAGCTGCGTAAATGCCTGAGGTAGGGGGGCCAGGGATTCCTTCTGTCATTAACAGGTAGCAACGTCCCCAGGACCCCAGGGCAGGGTGGCTTCGGCAGGGAGACCGTGCGCGGTCGGTCTCCGATCCCTCCCAGAACCACCGGCCCCTCCCTTGGAGTCCTTCGCTTGCCCCCGGGCGGCCCTGCACTTGGCTGGGAACCGATGAACTCCTGGAAAGGGCAGGGGAGGTTCCCCAGAAACCTGAGAGGCGAGGACGCAGCCGCGGGGAGCGCCGTCAGAGTCGCCAGCCCGGCGCGCCGCGCGGGGACAGTCAGCTGAGCCGCCCGCATCGGGCCCACGGTGCTAGGAGGCGGCGGCTGCTCCCAAACTTGTTTGCTCCCGCCTCACCCAACTTCTCCATCTCCCACACAGCCCCGGGGACCGGGAGAGCCCCCACACACATACACCCCCAACATCTCACCTTTCTTACGTCCGGGAAAGAACCGCTCCAACCACCTCGCAGACTTGGGAGGCAGCCCGGCCGCAGCAGAAAAGGGATCGGATTTAAAGGCCCAGAGTCCCGACCAGCGTGAGGTCACCCGACCTCTCCTCCTGTGACTGGCTAATGAGAGCCTCGCAGAGCTTCCTGCCCTAGCAACAGGGACCGCCTGCTCCAGCCTCGGGGACCGCCTGCTCCAGCCTCGGGGACCGCCTGCTCCAGCCTCGGGGACCGCTTGCTCCAGCCTCGGGGACCGCTTGCTTCAGCCTCGGGGACTGCCGTGCCAGATGCCTTCTACTCACCCTGCCGCCGCCGCCGGGAGGCACCCACTGGACACGCTCCAAGGCCTCTGCCTCCTCACCTCGTGTTCACTCACTCGGCCAGCCGCGCCCAGCGTTCAAGGCCAGTGTTGTTTTATACTCGTGGGGCTTCAAGTTTAAAACTATATTAAATTTTAGATGCATTAGAAGATAAGGGTCTAGAAAGTACTTTTAACTATTGGGTCTTAAGTCATCAGATATCCCTCCAAACCTGGCACAGAGTAGGCATCCCACAAATGCATGAATGCATGAATGAATGCATGAATGAATTGAATGACCAAACACAGGTCCTTCATAGGCCCTGGGCTGTGACTCTACAAGAGAAGAGCCAACTCCTGTCCACCTCCCTGTTCCCTCCACTCCCAGCCAGCGCTGAGCCTTGGAATCAGGATGCTTGGGCCAAACCCTGGCCCTGTCTCTCGCTAGTTATAGGATCCAGGCACCCTTCCCTCCCTGAGCCTGTTTGTTCATCTGTAAATCGGAATGATGACGCTACTATACAATGTGTAAGATAATATATAAAAATACATTCCCCAAAGGGACAGCAACAAATGGAATGATGCTTGTAAAGAGTCAAGCCCAATGTCTGGCACATGGCAAAGTGTGTTATTAACATGAGGAAAGGCATATATGCTCATTGCACTATTATTCACCAGCTTCCCAACAAGGAGAGTCAGAGGCAACACAGGTAAATGCCAGAGCTCTCTGTGCATTCACTACTCTTCACCTAACACAGTGTTGTGCGCGTCCAAACCCAGGATGGAGGTTCGTTTGGAGGAAGCCAGACTGTCTCCTGTCTCTCCTTACTCTTTGCTTCCAGAATTGTTCAAAGGTCACATTCCTTACTTTTTTCTCTCTGACCTGTTGCTGTGCCAAGAAAAATAGATTGAAAAGCACAGAAAGGGGCAGGGATGTTAGGGTTCTCTATTGTTCCCTTCCCAGCAGCTCTCACAGGAGGAGCTCTGTAAGGAAGGCCCGCCTGAGAAAGTGCCACGCAACGCCAGTGCTGTCAGCAGGACTGTCCCCGACCCATTCCACACCATCACCGCCATACAGGCGCACAGTCACGCCAGGATCAAACGGTCACCTGCCTCTGAAGCCTCTGGTCTTTTCTGCAACCATAGCTACGGAACCCAGAGACAGAGGAATGTATTAACTTTTAATGATTTGCAATCTCTCCATCTCGGCCTTCTGAGGAAGAGGGTGGCTCCTCCAGGGTAAGGTGACCAATCATCCTCCTTTAGGGAGGACAGTCCTTCTTTTGTAAGTTCCGTCCTCCCTCGAAAAGTGTCCTCCTACATGTCCTACTTTTTGATCTTGGAAGACTAATCTGTGAATGTCCATATTCGATTGATGCAGAGTTGATCCATTGTGTGTGATGTGATGTATTTGTATCTAAATAAGTATTTGTTTCTTACAAGTATTAAAAATTAATAGGCATGTAAGCATAATTACAATATAAAATATTACAAATGTTTTTATTATGCATTTATCATATTATAGTGTATTATTGTTGCAATGAATAAAATGTTTCTTTTATTTATGATATTGTTTTCTTCCATTTTTGTCCTCCTTTTCATTGTAAAAAAGTTGGTCACCTTCCTCCAAGGGCATCCATTGTTTCTCTGAGTCTCTGAGGAAGGAGTACCTGAGAAAGAGGGAGAAAACAGCACAAGACTAAATGCCACGCGGGGACTCCGAGCAGGTGGGTAAGAGTGGATCAAGGCCAGGGTGGGAGGAAGGGGGTTGGGGGAGAGTGGGCCGGCAACAGCATTTAAAGGATGCTGTGTGTGACACCTCTTTTACACACAAAGCAGAACCGTGAGAGCACCTCATGGTATCATGAGGTTTCAGTCCTTAACAGCAACTCTCAAAACGGGAGCTCCTTGGGGAAAGGTGCTCCATCTACCACCTGTACCTGCTTCTTACGTGTACCCAAGCCACACTGGTGAGGCTTTGTGAATACACCAGTTTTGACAGTTCGCTCTGAACAGAAAAATCAGGCTTTTCTGGAAGAAAAGGAAGATGAAGTATAACTTCCTCCTGAACCTCCCCCCATCTCTGACACCCCCTCAAGTCCTCCTGAGAGGTGAGGTGCCTGTTCAGAGACCCCAAAGAGCTTCCGCTGCATTGTGTGCAGCAGAACCACCTCTACTTTCCCTCAAAGAAACATTCCTGAGATGTTCCAGACTTTCTCATTCCACTGTTTGTTCAAATGGCCAGTCCCAGAAACTGGTAACTGTTGTAGATACTCATTTTTGTCTGCGGGTTTCTAGTGGAGCTGCTCCAGTATCCTGTCAACGTGACTAGAGACAAATGTGACCTAGGTCTGGCTAGTCATTCTGCCCCAGCACCCAGGACTGTGATTGGCCCTGGAAAGAGCATGTGCCCCAACTCAGACCAATCAGAAGCTTTCTCTAGCTTGGAGCTATATACACACACACATTTTAAAATAGACAGTGACTCAAAAAAAAAAAAAAAAAAAAAAAAAAAGATCTTTCTTCTGAGGTTATAAAAGTGGGATGATATAAGCCTGGAACGTTTGTGCCCACCTTCCCTGCAGCTGGACGGGCTTCCTTCTGCCAAAGCAGCTAATTCAGCCGCTGTAACCTTGAGAGTACAGCCTGTTGACATTTGATTCCTCTCAGTGCTTGATGTCAGTTTTACTCCTAGACATCCAGTTACATTTTCCCAGTTACCACTCCTTGTTTTAAAACCTAACCAGAGTTGTTGGGTTTATCACTGGCAAATGGATATATGGTAACCAAAGACGAGAATTTCGATGTGCCAGAAACAAGCCAGTTTGCTTGACTCCTCCCCATCCACGCATTACCACCTTCCCTACCCTGACCCTTCCCTCTCCCCAGCTTCTAGTGATACAAGCATCAACACTGCTGGTAGCACCCGTGTTGTCACTATACTCAAGTCATACCAACATGTGGGTTTGTCCCTTCCCTACAAAACTGTGATGAGCTCAGTGTAGTGTAACACCTAGCATTGTGCCTGACACCTGACCACCACCTGGGATAGATGGATGGATGGATGGATGAATGGATGGATGGATGGAGACTACTGGCCCCACCCAGTGTGTTTCAAACTAGGAAAAAAATGCTTTTTTCACTGTAGGGATAAATAGGGAATATCTAGTGATTAGTCAACATGAGTTGTTCAATGCAACCTCTCCACTGCCTGCAAGGTGGCCGATGAAAGGGAAGGCTGTCAGTGGCACTTTACCTCCCCCATTTAACCAGCTGGATTCAGATGGGACAACCAAAGGAAACTGCCACAATTCAAGGGTCCTCAGAGGGCCATGTTACTATAAATACAATTGTATTTGACTGTAAGCAACACCAGCAGGGGCACAGCCCTCTCTGGCACTATGCTGGTCAGATACTAGCTCAATACTGTTTTGTAGGACAGAGAACGCTGACTCAGCCCACATTACCACTCCTACGTCTGACACCACTGTCCCCTTAGCTACCCTACCTGCTTTGCCACACGCAAAACCATTGCACAGACCTTCCCATGATTAATGAAGAAAAAACAAACCACAAACGTGATACTGAGATCTTTATTCCATTAAATGACCTTACAACTAAGAAACAAACATGCTTTTAATATACTAATAGCATAATCTCATCCTACAGCACTTTTTAAAAAGTCTATTAAATTTTAAAGCCATTTGTAAAGGATATAGGAGAAAGCACTTTTAACAAATCATTTTTAAAGAAATTTAAGAAGAAAAATTATATATGTTCAAGATTAACGTGAGCTCCTTTAAGGCTTCAGTCCATGACAACATTTATTCATCTCAACTGGAAAGCTTTGGAATCAAGTTAACCTTCCCTTGATCATAAGAACACTATTTAAATTTTAGTTCTTGGGACATGAAATTCCTTCCCAAGGAAGGAAAATTTTTCAGATCTTCCTGACCCTAGATCTATTTTGAAAAATACCTCATATGGGCTACTTTTGTTGCTAATTTTCAGTTATGATCCTCTCCTTCCTTTTTGTTCATTATTTTTATCGATGGCTTAAGGTTTTCTAAGGTGTGTGACTTAGGGGTTCAAGTCACAGTGCCGAATTTTGCTTTTTAAAAGAAACACAATTTCAAAATTGGTTTTTTAATCCTAGTGACACCTGCTAGTGAACTGGATACTTGCACATACATCTTTCAGAGAAGGCATGATGACAATCTAATTTTGAAAACCCGCTTTCAGTTTAGCTAATCCTCTCAATTACAGGCATTCTTAGTACTCTGAGCACTGCAAACGCCCAGTGATTGTATCTGGCAGACCACCTCACCTGCCTCCAGGCCATACTGAATTGCACTTCGCAACCTTTGTTGCCTTTGTACCACCTGCCATACTGTTTCTAAAAGTAGTGATTCCGGGGTCACAGCCCAGAGCAACTGAGGCAACCCCTGGATGTAAAGCCGAGAATTCAAGCTTTTTTAAAACAAGGATCCCAGGTATGTCTTATGCACTCCAAAGTAGGTAAGAACCACTACCCAAAACATAGCTACAGTATGATTTAATGTTAAGGAAAACTATCCGATCGTAAACAGTCTTTTACAATGGGGTCCTTAATGTCATTGTGAAAAACCACTTAGACAAACAGAAGTTTGTCTTCATTAAGCCAGGACACCGGTGTGACCGCAGAAGAATCAAGCTGCTGGCACGGCAGCTGTTTGCCTAAAGCACATTCCTCCATGTAAGAGAAGAGAGAGAACACAGAAAGCAAAAACTGTTCCCAGGCAATTTTACCAAGTGTAAAATGGGTGCTAACACAAACCTCCATGGAGTGACTCTGAAGATGTCTCTATCATTACACATGACATGGTAGTTTGCCCTCATTTTGTCTACAAACCAATAAAGATTTCTCCATGAAAGAATCACAATTTTGGTTCTATTATTTTTACTAAGCTAATTGGAAGTATTTAAAAAAAAAAAACTGCCTAACCAGGCGGTAGCGCAGTGGATAGAGTATCGGACTGGGATGCCAAGGACCCAGGTTCGAGACCCCAAGGTCGCCAGCTTGAGCGCGGGCTCATCTGGTTTGAGCCAAAGCTCACCAGCTTGGACCCAAGGTCGCTGCCTTGAGCAAGGGGTTACTCGGTCTGCTGAAGGCCCACGGTCAAGGCACATATGAGAAAGCAATCAATGAACAACTAAGGTGTCGCAATGCGCAACGAAGAACTAATGATTGATGCTTCTCATCTCTCTGTTCCTGTCTGTCTGTCCCTGTCTATCCTTCACTCTCTCTCTCTCTCTGTAAAAAAAAAACAAAAACAAAAAACATGCAACTTCTTCTGAAATAAGTTCTTTCAATAGAAGATTTTGAAAACCTCCCTTACTATGCTAACAGGAAGGTGGCCAGGAACTCTTAGGGACGGCTGAGAACTGCTGTGCACAAGGCCAGCGGAGCGGAGCCCCGGAGCGACAAAGCTAAGAACCGAGCCTGAGCGCTCGCTGCGAACTGACCCACAAACTACGGGCAGGGGGAAGTTAGGAGGTAACAGACATTCTTTTCAACCTCATTATAAGCCTCCCCAGTGCTGTTTAGGCCAGCAACAAGAATGCATCTTTTATAGAAAAAGTCAATATAAAGTCACCGGTTTACTGCTAAAAAAAGGGGGGGGGGCAAAGCAAACTCTTAAGAATCCTCACTGAAAAAAATTTTATAAACACTTTTCAGAGTAAAAATATACTGCTCACGGAAATAGGAGATATTTCAAAATGCATATGAAGCAGTAAAACATTCCCTAATTTTTGTGAACAGTGTATGTTAACAAAGACCAAAAAAATAAGGCTTCCCCATCATTAAGGATAATTAAACCAAGTTACTCCTTTAAGATCAAAGCAGAAATGGTGAACTTAAACAGTAAATAAATCCTAGGATTTCATTAACTCATATATTACCATATTTTTTATTTTAAAAAATCTAATCCTTTAGTATTAAAATAAGTTTTAGACACATTATCCTTTTCTCACCATTAAAAGTGGAACCAATCTAGACAATTCTTCTGAAATCTATAAATATGCTTATAAAATGTATTAAAAGCTAAGTATCTCAGCATCTGTAAGGCAAAAAGTACCGGTAAAACATGCAAATAATAGGTTTATTAAACTCAATAACAGCAATTTAGTTCTAGCAAAACATCCATTACACTGATGTTTTCACCTTAGACTCAAGTGATTTTATGGGTTGGTTTTTAATTAACATCTGCTAGCTAATAGTATGACCCTGCAGGAAGATGAAAGGCCACCTGAAAAGCACTAAATATTCAAAATTAAGCTTTCAGCTTAACAGAGCTAAGCATCACTGATATGCAAGTAAACAGTTTTTAGAACTGAAATTTTTCTAAAATTTAACAGCAAGTGAATAAAATAGCAAGAATATTCAGGACAAGATGGTATGTGTGAAAAATATATAAAATGCTTGGAATTAATTCAGGATGTATAAAAATACTTGAATGGTAAAGTGTTAAAGTAGTCAAAAAAAATAATAGATTATATTCTAGAAGAAACTTTCTTTTTTCCTACTTTCCACTCATACTTCATATATACTGAATTTATTCAGATTTTGCCTAAGCCCTTCCTACCTCCCTCCCCCCCAAAATGAAATTCTCTTAAGAATTAAGGCTCACATACCTGAATGTTTATATAAATATTTGCAGGTAAATTTTGGTTTTAAAACCCACAATAATTCACCAATATAAGTCAAAGGAAACTAACAGATAAAAAAATTTTATCACACAATCAAGGTAAATAAAAAAGAATTTTTAGATACTTGTAAATAGTGTCCATATTTCGGTGGGGCTTTGGTCCTTAACTAAGCCAAAACTATTTTAAAGCTACCAGACAGGTCAAGTCGAATAAGGAAGACTCACTAAATAAAATGGACAGTTTTAGCTCCATTATTAAAAATATTAGTGCATAGGAGGATGCAAATAAACATTAAGGATAAAGCCTGATTTACTGCTAAGCCACGTGAAACAGGACATCACTTAAAGACAATAACATTGGTAACTTCTTTCCTCTGATTCGTACTAGTTTTGTTCTTATGCAGAACTCTCAAAAACCACCTCTCAGATGACAACTGTGTGTGAGTAGTGTCTAATACATATATGTATATAAACCTATTAACAGGGAATCTGACCAAGGCACAAGTTCAAGCGGCTTTTCAGAGGTCACATGGTTGGTTCATTTAAACTCTAGTTTTTTCCTTAAATTATCAAGCTCATTCCTTTTATTATGAACCTCTCTGGCTCTTCGAGGCATATTTTCTCTTTTCAGGAAGGAAGGAAGGAAGGAAGGGAGGGAGGGAGGGAGGGAGGGAGGGAGGGAGGGAGGGAAGGAGGGAGGGAGGGAGGGAGGGAGGGAGGAAGGAAGGAAGGAAGGAAGGAAGGAAGAAAAGACTATGTTCCAACAAAACTGCCTGTCACCAGGTAGTAAAAAAGCTTAAACTTCAGTCAACGGTAGATTAAACACGCTATCATTTTCCACACTGGCAGCAGATTCTCTAACACTATTAAGATTTTAAAAGTGTAATGGCATCATTTTCAGTCTTTAGTTCTGAAGCTTTTGCAAGTTTTGTAAACTTTTAAAAAGGAATCCTCAATAGAGTAAGGTATAAAAGAACCGAGAAGCTTCACCCCAAAGAGCATCGTTCACGGGGCTGTCCTCAGGCCTCCCCCTCGGCCCACAAAAGCACAGATTCAGTCTTAAAAGGCACTATGTGGCACATAAAGGACTTAAACCCACATTTCCATTTTTAACTTCAGCTTTTCCCCATAAAGTGCACAAAGCAGAGAGTAACAAGAAACAGAGACACAGGCTTGGATTTTATATCATCAGCAAGGGAAAGAAATGCTTCCAACAGAAATGGAAGTGTGTTGAAGAACCTGCAACCACAGGAAAGGTCTGTTCATTTATTGGTGCCACGTTTCAACGCTTCCTGGCTGGTCCCAGGCCTCCATTCCTGGACCCGCACCTGTGGCTGCAGTAGAAACCCAGAAGTAAGTAGGGGCCGGTGGGTTCTTGTTGGATCCTCTTGTTAAGATGCTACTGAGCTTTTTTATCCACGGGGGCTCTCCCAACAACTGCATCCCTCACAGAGGCCTGAGTGGAATTACCAATATGAGAAGTAGCCTGCAAAAGTCCATTGGTTCAACACGTAAGTTAAGCAAATACAACCCAGAATCAAGAGACTAAGTCCTTATAAATAAACTTTCAAAAATTTCTGTGTACATCACCGGTATATTACAGAAAATAGGGGACTATAGGCGGGGAAGGGAGCCTGTGACAGCAACTAACTCCCAAGAGTTAGCTGAGCCTCTGCTCTCGTACGGGGCAGCTCTCCCGGCTTCACAGCCTTCTAACTTAACTGATCTGTTCATGCTACTCAGAAAAAGAAACCCATCAGCATCTCAAAGATCTATAAGCCTAGAGATCCTGTCAATGTCAAGAGCCACTGACTTTTTGGAAGAATTTAAGTGAAAGAAATGCCATCCATTAATAAAATTTGAAACAAAAAAATTTTGTTAAGTTTATATTTTTCAAAGCTCTTGATTTTTAATAAAGCAAATTAAGCTTGGATAAGGGAAAGAATCACACAGGAATTGTGTCTGAAGAACATAGTTAGAAGTTGCCTGTGATATGTCTAAGTTGGAACACTTTTTGCATTGAAGGGTAATCCCTAGCCATGAAAACAATATATCCAAATTAAATATTAATAAAACAGGATGCCTATGAGAAAAAAATTAGCCAGGGAAAGTTTCTCACGCTTTTCTTCACTAGGAAGGTTTTCCAAATGGAGAGTTTACAACAGAAACACAAACATCTGCCTGGCCTGCGGTGGCGGCACAGTGGACAGAGTGTCGACCTGGAATGCTGAGGTCAGGTTTGAAACCCCTGGGCTTGCCCGGTCAGGGCACATTCGAGAAGCAACTACTACAGGTGATCCTTCCTGCTCCTCCCCCCAGCCCCCACCCTTTCTCTCTCTCTCCTCTCTAAAATCAGTAAATAAGACTTTTAAAGAAAAGAAACACAAACACCTGCCCGCTGTCAGCCCGGGCTCTGCGCCCGCACTGCTTACCTGCTCCAACACGTAGGCTGCTCCAGAATCGATAGCTCCGCCCAGCTCCCGATACTGACCAGAATACCTGATGTAGCCCCAGGTGAGCAGCGCTATGAGCAGCAGTCCAACCAAACAGTTGAACAGCTGGGCCACGACCTCCAGACCGACAAAGCCAGCGAGGCCGGAGGCTATGTACAGAGCCGCGATGCCCGTGAAGAGCACGGCGGGGGTCCGGAAGGTGCTGAAGACGTTCTTGCTCCCATTGTGCTTGCAGAAGTTTTCATAGAGGTCCTTGATTTCCTCCTCCAGCTCCTGCTGGTAGCGAAGGCTGAAATCCTTCCCACCCATCTTCTTGGTCCTCTTAAAATGGTCCAAAGCGAGTTGTCTCAATTCACAGTGCTTCTCCTCCAGAATGTCCGGAGACAAGTAAGGTTTCTCTCCCCCACACACCTAAAAAGAGTAAAGACGCGATGTGTTGAAGATTCCTTCAAAAAGAGTGTCAAATAAAATTTAAAAAGTGAAAACCTTAGAATATTTTAAAATATTAGAAATTAACTTTAAAATGATGACCAAGACCAATAAAGCCTAGGTCCACTGCCTCTGCAAGAACCCTTGAATTGCAGGGACACGTGGCCCCGAGAGAGCCGTGACGCTGCAAGGGCCCGGGCAGAAACAGGTCTAGTCACGAGCCCTCATGACCAGGGGCACCGAGTACAGCCGTGTCGCTTCATCATCTTAAGAACCATAAACAGGCTCGCATGTGGGCTTTTGAAGTCAGCAGCAATGTCCAAGTTATAGATATTTCCGAATAAGACATCTACCCGACATACCTCTTCCATGTTGTTGTAATAAATGTCTTTGGCAGAGGCTGCAGCTGCTAAATTGTTGGCTTCAGCAGTGGCCTTTTAAGAAAGGAAAGCATAAGCTATAAATCCTTCCTCTTTCAACATTCTCCTACAAATAACCATGTAAAATTTTCCTCTCACCTTCTTCACCATTCTTCCCTTTTTTATTATCTTTCTGCTATTTTTTAGGTTTTCATATAACCCAATCTATTAAATAAAATACCGTACACCTTTTCTGACAAAATGTTCTCATATATAAGAATCTTTATAGCCCTGGCCGGTTGGCTCAGCGGTAGAGCATCAGCCCGGCATGTGGAAGTCCCAGGTCCAATTCCCAGCCAGGGCACACAGGAAAAGCACCCATCTGCTTTTCCACCCTTCCCCTCTCCTTCCTCTCTGTCTCTCTCTTCCCCTTCTGCAGCCAAGGCTCCACTGGAGCAAAGTTGGCCCAGGCGCTGAGGATGGCTCTATGGCCTCTGCCTCAGGAGCTAGAATGGCTCTGGTTGCAACAGAGCGACGCCCCAGATGGGCAGAGCATCGCCACCTGGTGGACATGCCGGGTGGATCCTTGTCGGGCGCATGCAGGAGTCTGTCTGTCTGTCTCTCTGCCTCCCTGCTTCTCATTTCAGAAAAATACAAAAAAAAACCTTTATCATAGATTAAACCTCTGAAAAATCAGTTTCTTTGCTTAGATTTTTAATGTTAAAAAATAGATGTAAGTCAAAAAAGGGAAACAAATTATCTTTACAATGTCAATCCCAAACTCTAGCTTCCTGATGAAAACGTCTTTCTACTAAAGGAATAAACATTTGGCAATAAATGACCTTATGCTCAGTACATGAAAGTCAGAAATTACGTTTTAACAAAACAACACTGTGAAAATACCAAAATGCTGAAAACAAAACTAATTGGAAGTAAAAACTCGATGAGGTAACAGTAAATAGAAACATCAGCCATGTTCTGCTGGAGCAGACAACAGAAGAATGACCTGTCTCACATAACCGGGGATGTCTTCCCTGGGAATAATAAAACAGCATTTTCACGGTATGTTTGGTGGGAAGACCAGGCCTAAGAGAGGTCATTCTGTTTAAGCTGAACCACCAAGAATATAGACAAGAAAACCAGAAGGCAGCCACTCTGTTGGAAAATATGCTGAAAATGAACAGAGCTCAACATAATAGGAAAGGAGAGCACAGCGCTGTCTTCTAAAAGGACTCTGCTTATTGGATCCGGGTCAACTCACATAATGGAAGGTTACCACTTAGGACGTCCGAGGACTGCATACCTGAAGCATGGATTTGGGGTGAGGTAAATCTTCCCCTTGGTAAATTTTAATATATGCCTTAAAGTAAAAACAGAAAAACAGTTACCAAGAATGTTATTCCGTTATAATTAATCATACTTTTAATCTGTAGAAACAGTAACCAAACACTGCATTTTCCTAAAGACCTAGATCAACACCAAGGAATTAGCAAAAGCACAACACACCTTTGAGTGCATGTTAGCATTTTTAGTTAACTAAAAATGTTCTGAAGCAGCACGAGCCCGCCAGGGCTAACATTCCCACCAGACTTCCCATGCACACTGGCCTCAGCACTACCTGTGGGCAGTGACCATCCGCCTCGAGGTAGCCATGTCTCATCTAGGTGCCGTCTCCTCCTACTCACAGCAACTTCCTAACCACCTCCTGTACACACCATCTTCCTTGAGGAACAATCTTCCTTTAGCCACAGTAACCACTCCTCTAGAGAGTGCAAAAAACATCCATTTGATTCTTAGGCTGATACTGCCACCCCGTGGCCCGTCCCTGGAAGGACACCGAAGTCTGAAAATGCCTCTCACCATTGCGCCCAAGCTTTAAAATATTGAAATTCAAGTTGGTTAACAACCTAGACCAGTTTTACCAAAAGTCAAACATTATAATAATTAAAACCCATAATTACCTTAAAATATTCCAATAGCCCCCGACAGGTGACTTTTGAGCCATTGATCTCCTTTTCCATTAAGTTTGCTGGGTTTAATACATATGGTATCAGTATCTGTAACTGCTCTTTGAATTCACTGGCAATATCTGTTCACGGAACCATGAAGAAGGAAACAATAAGCCAAACAGACAATGCGACCAAGGTGAGCATGAAACAATCTTCAGGTCTAACTGTTTGAACATATGCTAGCTAGTTCAAAGTGGAGGGCAGGGTCCCAGACCGTCTGCCCCTTGCCCCTTCCTGGCTACAACCAGAACAGACAGATGGTCTCTGCTCTCGTGACCCGCACTGTCTCCGCCCCTTCTGCAATAGTATTGAGTCCTTCCTAGCCCAGAAGAGAATATGCAGCATAACCTCACCCTGCTTTTCATTCTGGGAGGTTCAAGTCTACTCCCTAGCCTTTCAACAAATTTCACTTTTTAAAGGATTTCATTAACAAGGTCTTCAAAAATCAATTATCAACCACTCAAGTTCTCTAAGGCCAGGCCCTTGCCACACCCTCATGATCCCCTCGAAGCCATCAGAAATCTCTACTTATCCATTTCATTATTTGTGCTCATTTTTTAATGTTAAAAGAAGTAGAAGTGCCTGACCTGTGGTGGCGCAGTGGATAAAGCGTCAACCTGGAAACGCTGAGGTCGCCGGTTCAAAACCCTGGGCTTGCCTGGTCAAGGCACATATGGAGTTGATGCTTCCTGCTCCTCCCCCTCCCTCCCCTCTCTGTAATGAAAAAATAAAATCTTTAAAAAAAAAAAAAAAAAAAAGAAGTAGAAGCACTGGAACTTCATGGTATTCTTTTTTTTTTAATTTTTTGGTTTTTTTTTTTTTTTTTTTTTTTTTTAGAGAGAGGAGAGGGGGAGAGAGAGAGAGAGAGAGAGAGAGAGAAGAGAGAGAGAGAGAAGGGGGGAGGAGCTGGAAGCATCAACTCCTATATGTGCCTTGACCAGGCAAGCCCAGGGTTTCGAACCAGCGACCTCAGCATTCCCAGGTCGACGCTTTATCCACTGCGCCACCACAGGTCAGGCTCTTGTTTTGTTTTTTTAAAGACTTGATTCAATTTTCAGAGAGGAGAGAGAGGGAAAGAGGGAGAGAAAGAGAGAAGGGGGAGGAGCAGGAAGCATCAACTCCCATATGTGCCTTGACCAGGTAAGCCTGAGGTTTCGAACCGGCGACCTCAGTGTTCCAAATCTATGCTTTATTCCACTGCACCACCACAGGTCAGGCAACTTCATGGTATTCTTGTCTAGCAGGTCCTCAGAGCAGCCCTATGGACCAACCCAAAGGACTTTGCTCTCTCAGAAAGATGTCAGATTCTCACCACTTCTCCAAAGTTCCCTCAGAGGGCACAGTAGAGCCAACAAACAGAGCTCTGTCCTCGAGGTGAGAACCAGCTGGTCCAACTCTGAAGACACGGGAATCTGATTTATACATTCTAACATCTTCCTAGGTTTCCAATAACTGAAACTATCAACTGAAAAAAAAGAGGGTAGAAACCCACATTAAGGTAGGAGCTCTTCAACACTCCAGAGCCCTTCTAACTCATAAAATCAAGACATTCCGTTTCATTTAGCCATTCAACCATTTCTGAGCACCTTTTTGTGGCAGGCATCATTGTAAGAGTTGGGGACGGAGCAGTGAATAAAACAAAAGTGGTTTCTATATTTTTCCAATGACAAATATCACCATAAAAATCTCTGCTGAGAAGACTTCAGGTTCTTTTTATTTCCTTAAATTATTTCCTTACATTATATGATCCTCTAAGAAGGATTACTCAGTACTATAATGACAATGTAGATTCCTGGGAAACATTCAAAACTATTTTTAAAAATCTATAAAGCCCACCATCAGATATCATGATCACCATTTAAAACATCCTTACAATTCCTTTCTTGGCTCTTATATATTGCAAATTGTTTTTGTAAGATTGTACCAATTTATACCAACCAACATATTGAGAAGGCACGTTTACTACTTTTAACGCACTAGAGATTTTTACTGTTTTTAAAATTGGTGAAAAATAGTATCTTGAGACTCCTGCTTCTGACAGTACTACAGACTAGAGAATCTGAAAAGAACTGCTTCCTAACAAGATCCTGCACAAAACATACATCAGTGCACTGCTGGGCTCGGAGGCGGCAGAGCTGCAAGGCACTGCGCAGGCAGCGGGAGGTGTGAGCTGGAAGCGGAGCAGTGAGCTCAGTACATGTGAAGCCGGGGCTAATTTGAGACTATTCACTGTGATGGGTGTCTAAACGGTTGACAAAGTTAACTCCTAAATTAAACTGGTTCTCAGAGGGGGGTGGGAATGGTCCCAGGTTAGTAAGTCCCTAGCTCCCTGAAGGAGCAAACACTAATCTTCTCTGGAGGTAAAAACAGATCTGAATAATGTACCCAAAAGGCAGTACAGAGAGGTTGGATGATGGGGTAAAAAAGAATAATTAAGATACAAAAGGTAAAATGAGAAGATTTAATGCATGTAATTTCAGTCCTGGCCCTGGCCAGTTGGCTCAGTGGAGCATCAGCCTGACGTGTGGAAGTCCCGGATTCAATTTCCAGTCAGGGCACACAGGAGAAGCGCCCACCTGCTTCTCCATCCCTCCCCCTCTCACTTCTCTCTCTCATCCTCCCGCAGCCAAAACTGGATTGGAGCAAGTTGGTCCTTGGCACTAAGGATGTCTCCATAGCCTCTGCCTCTGGAGCTAAGTGCTCAGTTGCTAAGCAACACAGCAACACCCCAAATGTGTAGAGTATTGTCCCCTAGTGGGATTTCCGGGTGTATTCCAATAGGGGAACATGTGGTAGTCTGTCTGCCTCCCCTCCTCTCACTGAATGAATGAATGAATGAATGAATGAATGAATGCAGTCCTAGCAGAAGGGAATAAATTAGAGGCAATAATACAAGGGATAAGGGTTGAAAATTCTCAACACTGATGATCATGAGTCCACAGCTTCAGAAACCACAGCACCTAACAAGAAGGTTAAGAAGAAATAGTCCACAACAGTGAAACTGTAGCACAGCAAAGGAAAACGTTTCCAGAAGGAAGGTCTGTAATACCAGAAGGAAAGGTGAGCAAAGAGATCAATGAACAGGTAAGAAAAGCTAAACACATAGTATCTTATATAATATCAATGACAGTTAATTGGTGAGGTTAAAAAGAAAACAAAGCTAAAACACTATTAGGAGGGCCCTGGCCGGTTGGCTCAGTGGTAGAGCGTCGGCCTGGCGTGTGGGGGACCCGGGTTCGATTCCCGACCAGGGCACACAGGAGAAGCGCCCATTTGCTTCTCCACACCCCCCCTCCTTCCTCTCTGTCTCTCTCCTCCCCTCCCGCAGCCAAGGCTCCATCAGACCAAAGATGGCCCAGGCGCTGGGGATGGCTCCTTGTCCTCTGCCCCAGGCGCTAGAGTGGCTCTGGTCACGGCAGAGCGACGCCTGGAGGGGCAGAGCACCGCCCCCTGGTGGGCGTGCCAGGTGGATCCCGGTCGGGCGCATGCAGGAGTCTGTCTGACTGTCTCTCCCTGTTTCCAGCTTCAGAAAAATACAAAAACACTATTAGGAGGAAAGTAATCAGTCAGTCAAACTGTTCTAAAGCTCTGACATTACTTACAAAAAAGATTAAGGTATTTATTTACATTTTAAATAAGTATGTGTGGGAAAATTTCAAGAACTAAAAAGATAAAAATAGAATGTGTAGATTCGGGGGATGACGTCAGAGTAATGGCAGGGTAGGAAGAGATACCGATAAATCTCCCCCAAAACTCAACAAGATCTTCAAACAGAAACAGAAAAACCTATCCTTGGAGCCTCCAGATGTTTCGCAATACACCCAAAGGTATGATTGAGCGAAAAATTGGCTAAATATATAACCAAACCCCGAAGGAAATAGGAAGTAAGAAATGCTCCGCCTTCCTCACTAACCTAAACAGGGCGGCTTTCACTGGAAACTGAGAATATAGAAACTAAGGCGGGCAAAGGGGGTGAATAGATCCAGGCCGTGGCACATACGGCCGAACCAGGCTGTGGCACGGAGATTCAAGCCGAGGAAAAACTGTTCCTGTGACAACCCGGGCAATACAGCTAACACTCACGCCAAACCCAGACAAAGAAAGACAAGTGGGGCAGCCATTTTACCCAATCTCCTGGTCGGCGCGCAGATAGTGGGCGAGAGATTCCTTCCAAGGCTCTGGGAGTGGGCGCCCGTGTTACCCCACAGAGAGGCAGAGTCAGAGGCCTTTGTGTGGGCCGAAAGCCTCCGGGCCGCCCCAGCGCCCTGGGAGAGCCGCACACGGGGAGGGAGCGAGAACTAATTCCAACGGTGGAACTTTTCCGTGCGGAAGGGGGTTTCACTCAGAGGGTGAGGCCGCTGGTCTGATATCCTGGTCTGCATGCGCAGATAGTGAGCGAGAGATTCCTCCGAGTGCCTCGGCAGTGCCTGCCCGTGTTATCCCACAGAGGGGCAGAGTCAGGGGCCTTTGTGTGGGCCAAAAGGTGGAATCTCAGGCCGCCCCAGCACCCTGAGGGAGCCGCGCACGGGAAGGGAGCAAGAGCCAATTCCAACACTGGAACTTTTCAGTGCGGGCGGGGGTTTTCACTCAGAGGGCGAGACTTCCGGCCTGACCTCCTGGTCTACGCGCGCAGATAGTGAGCGAGAGTTTACTCCAAGCGCCCCGGGAGTGGGTGCCCGCCCATGTTACCGGACAGAGTGGCAGAACCAGAGGTCTTTGAGTGGGCGGAAGCCCCGCTTGATTATGCTAGCAGCTCTGACTGACTGAGCCTTACCCAGAGCCCTGTGCTGAGTGGGAATAGAGTGGGGAGTGGCCAGCTCTTTGAGCCTCTTACTATCCAGGCAGAGGCAGCAGCAACCACATAGCTGGATTATCAGGCTACTAATTGAGGAAGGAAAGACTAGGAGAGAGGCTCCAGGAACACGGACTCTCTCACTGTTGGAGCCTACAAATGCTAATGAGCCTCGACTGCCAAAGAGACTGAAGCACAATACATGACTTCGCCATAGAGACTTATCAACTGCAAACCTCTACCCGAGCATGCCAAAGGGGCAGAACCCGGGGTACAGAGTCACCGACCAGGAAGAGGGAGAGAAAAGAAAAAGCAAGAAGATAACCTCTCAAAATCAAGAATAATCCGCAGACTTTATAACCTATCCCATTTTATTATATTTGTTCGTTTGTTTCTCTTATCTTCATCCTTGATGTTTTTTTTCTCCTCCTCCAATTTGGTCGTTTAACTCTCTACAGTCTTACTCTCTCCTCTCCTTGAACTACACTACCCATAAGTGTTACATCTCCCATTATCTTTTCTTTCCTCTTCCTTTCTCTCTATGAGGGTTGCACTCCAAAACTCTTAACTCTCTCTCTCTCTCTCTCTCTCTCCTCTTTTTTGTTTTCTCTTCTTTTAGTGGTTCCCTCTTTTTTTCTCTCTCTCTCTTTCTTTTCTCCCTCTATATTAGTTTCTTCCTTTCTCCTTTACGTCTCCTCTCATTCAAACCTCAATAACGAACAAATTATCTTATCTGGGACTCAAACTTATGTTTGTGGCATTTTGGGGGGTTTTTACTTCACCTTTTAAACTCACTAGCAGTGCTCCCATCCCTGGCTCTCCATTTTATCAAGCTCTTGTTCCACTAAATACAATAGTAATTTTTTAATCTGTCCCCCCATTTTCTTGTTTCCTTCTTATTCCTCTCATCATAAATCTTAGTCAACCAACACCTAAACGCAAATCATTTTATTCTTGATCCAAATTTTTTCATTATTTGCTTTTTGTGAGTCCATACCCCCCCCTTTTTTTTATTTTTTATTTTTATTTTTTTATTTTTTATTTTTTCTTGCCCCTTTATTACTTTTCCCCAATTCAGGCCCTCCATTACAGGCATTGTTTGTTCTATTAAATACAATATAATTCACAGTTCGCCACAAGATTTTCTCAAGAAAGAGGGGAGAGGAGAGGAGAGGAAAAAAGGAGGGGGGGAATAATTTCCTTTTTTTTTTAATTTTTATTTTATTTTATTTTTCTTTATTTCATTATTAATTTTAAAAAAATAAAATAAATAAAATAAAAAATAAAATGTGTAACTCCTATTCTAAGGGGGGGGTATTGGGAGATTGAAACAAGAAAACAAATTCAATTAAAACATGATAAGTAGGAGGGGAAAGCACAGAAAGAGTAAAGTGGAAATAAAAAGCAAGATGATAGCTCTAGAACCAACATATCAGGAATCATAAACTTACCAATTTAAAAAAATGGATTGTCAAATTGGATTTTTAAAAATTCACATATATACTACTCACAAAAATTAGGGAATATTTTATAGCTTCATAGTCATTTTGAAATATCCCCTAATTTTTGTGAGTAGTATATGTGCCTGACAGGTGGTGATGCAGTGGATGGAGTGCTGACCTGGGACACTGAGGTCCCAGGTTCAAAATCCCGAGGTCGCTGGCTTGAGGGCAGGGTCATTCCGTGTGGGATCATCAAAATGATCCCATGGTCACTGTCTTGAGCAAGGGGTCCGTGGCTTAGCTAGAGCTCCCCAGTGAAGGCACATATAAGAAGCAATCAATGAACAACTAAAGTGACACAACTATGAGTTGATGCTTCTCATCTCTCTTCTTTCCTGTCTGTGTCTGTCTCTCTCAATAAAATTCAGATATATGCTGTTTACAAGATACACTTTTTCCCCATGTTTTAATTTTTATAATTTAACTTTCTAATCTATTCAGAATTTATTGATGGCTCATAAATTGAAATCTACATAAGATTTTTCTCTAGCCCTGGCTGGTTGGCTCAGCAGTAGAGTGTTGGCCCGGCGTATGGAAGTCCCGGGTTCGATTCCCAATCAGGACACACAGGAAAAGCGCCCATCTGCTTCTCCACCCTTCCCCCTCTCCTTTCTCTCTGTCTCTCTCTTCCCCTCCTACAGCCAAGGCTCCACTGGAGCAAAATTGGCCCAGGCGCTGAGGATGGTTCCATGGCCTCTGCCTCTGGTGCTAGAATGACTCGGGTTGCAAAGGAGCAACGCCCCAGATGGGGCCGAGCACTGCCCCCTGGTGGACATGCCGGGTGGATCCTGGTTGGGTATGTGTGGGAGTCTGTCTGCCTGCCTCCCCGCTTAACACTTCAGAAAAATACAAAAAAAAAAAAAAAAAGAAGCGTATAATGGCCCTGGCCGGTTGGCTCAGCAGTAGAGCGTCGGCCTGGCGTGCAGGGGACCCGGGTTCGATTCCCAGTCAGGGCACATAGGAGAAGTGCCCATTTGCTTCTCCACTCCCCCTCCTTCCTCTCTGTCTCTCTCTTCCCCTCCCGCAGCCAAGGCTCCATTGGAGCAAAAGATGGCCTGGGCGCTGGGGATGGCTCCTTGGCCTCTGCCCCAGGCGCTGGAGTGACTCTGGTCGTGGCAGAGCAACGCCCCAGAGGGGCAGAGCATCGCCCCCTGGTGGGCAGAGCGTTGCCCCTGGTGGGCGTGCCGGGTGGATCCCAGTCGGGCGCATGCGGGAGTCTGTCTGACTCTCTCTCCCCGTTTCCAGCTTCAGGAAGATACAAAAAAAAAAAAAAAAAATTAAAGAAGCATATACTTTTCATTTCCACTGATCCTCACTCCATATTAAATCATAAGAGTTCCTGATATCAAAACTATTTTTTTTAACTTTTATCCATCCTACCTAAATAAACATACCAATCTCCATGTAAATATTCTCAATGCTACAGTCTCCTCAGGATGGCACCAAAGAACAGCCTACACCAACTTTAAAAAGGGATTAATCCCCATATTGCACATTGATTAGTGGCTTAATATATGATGGTGACACTTCAACCAGTGAGGGAACGTTGGACTATTCAATAAACACTGCTGGGACAAATGTGTAGTCATTCAGAAAATAAGCTGGATCCAAATTGAATCATAAATCATAATGTAAAAAATGAAACTGCAAATTTAAAAAAAAGTGGGACAAATGTTTTACAACCTTGGAGTGAAAACTACAAATCAGTGTACATAAAGTGCTATTGTTTGTGTTCATATTTGCTTGCTTGCACTAAAGTAACAGGAAAACCACATGAACAGAAGCAAGACTCTTCACCTAATACTTCTGAATCCTTTTCTAGATTTTAAACATGTGACTGTATTACCTATACAAAAATACCTTTTTAATGGTTTCAATTTCCATCATACTGAGAAGATTGAGACTTCAAGAATATTTCATACAAGGAACCAGCAGGATCTGGGCCCCACAGGCTGCTATTAGACCCGGTCTACAGACCCTCAGCTATCAATGCTTCTAGGAAGGCTGTTCCAGAACACTAGTTCAGACACAACATTGGAAGAGAACGTGTCTCATGACAGACCTCTTGGATAAAGACACGAACGTGTACCAGTACCTTGCGCCCCCTTGATTAATGTGCTGCTACACATATGTTCACGGGTACACATAGTCATTTGTATTTATTTCCTCCTCTGGTACCTGCCTTTTCATGTAAGACAGGAAGATTGTAACACTCTAAGCAGGTTTTACAATGCAATGTGGATGAAGGAAGCAAAGGGTGCTTATACAGAATTTTTCCCCTGTTTTATAAATATAATAAATATGAAACTTAACACCCTTAATCTTTAGTAATAAACTATTCATAATCTGTATATATGTGCACTGGGCTGAACACTGCCTCCCATTAAAATACCTGTCCACCTGGCCTGACCAGGCGGTGGCGCAGTGGATAGAGCATCGGACTGTGACACAGAGGACCCAGGTTCAAAACCCCGAGGTCGCAGGCTTGAGTGCGGGGTCTCTGCTTGAGCACAGGATCACAGACATGACCCCATGGTTGCTGGCTTGAGCCCAAGGTCGTTGGCTTGAGCAAAGGGTCACTCACTCTGCTGGAGCCCCCACCTCCAGGCAAGGCACATGAGAAAGCAGTCAATGAACAACTAAGGTGCAGCAACGAATAATTAATACTTCTCATCTCTCTCCCTTCCTGTCTGTCCCTATCTGTCCCTGTCTCTCTGTCACAAAAAAAAAGAAAAAGAAAAGAAAAGAAAATACATGTCCACCTGGAATCTCAGAATGTGACCTTATTTGGAAATAGTCTTTACAGACGTGACTAGTTAAGATAACATCATACTAGATTAGGGTGGGACCTAAATCCAGAGTGTTCTTATAAAAAGAGAGGACACACAGAAAGTGGCTGTGTGACCACAGAGAGAAACTGCAGTGATGCAACTACAAGCCCAGGAGTGCCAAGGCCCGCCAGCAAACACTAGAAGCTGGCAGAGAAGCATGGGAGAGGTTTTCCGTCCAGAGCCCCCAGGGGGAGCCAACCCTGCTGACAGCTCCATCTAGGAATTCTGGTCTCTTCAACTGTTAGGGAATAAATCTCTGTTGTCTTAAGCCTCCCAGTTTGTGGTACATTGTCACAGAAGTCCTTGGAAACAAATACAGTATGCATACCCAAAAGTGATACAAAATTTCAAAAATCAGGGTTTCAGAACTTTAAAAAGCTCTTTCTATTTCCTCGAATAACATGATAAAAAGTTTTAAAATACAATGTTTTGAAATATGAAAATGCTTGAAAATACGAAGGAATGGCATTTTGAGTGTTTATGCCCCATAAGCTGAGATCACCCTGAAGCAAGAGGAGAGGCGTGAGGGATCACTCTAATCCACCCTCTCCTAAACGTCCTCAGTTAGGGTTCCACTGAACAACTTCCCTACCAATGAGGAACAAACCAGAGTTCGGGTCTGATAAAAGTACATCTAATAGCAGTGCTATTCCTCTAAAAGACACATCACATACACACTCAACTTTCTTTCCATGCCCAACTGTGAAGTCAATCACAACTGCTTTTTGATAAAAGGTGCTAACTCCAGTGTTGCCTGAATAAAATTTCTCTCCAAAGCCAGGTCCCAAATTTGCACTTTTGAATTGCCATCTAATAGGCTCTGGAAGTCTCCTGATCAGGAAAGCTGCCACCACATAAAAATATCAGGCAAATGCCTGACCAGGAGGTGGCGCAGTGGATAGAGCGTCAGACTGGAATGCGGAGGACCCAGGTTCGAGACCCTGAGGTCGCCAGTTTGAAAGCGGGCTCATCTGGTTTGAGCAAAGCTCACCAGCTTGGACCCAACGTCGCTGGCTCGAACAAGGGGTTACTCAGTCTGCTGAAGGCCTGCGGTCAAGGCATATATGAGAAAGCAATCAATGAACAACTAAGGTGTTACAATGAAAAACTGATAATTGATGCTTCTCATCTCTCTCTGTTCCTGTCTGTCTGTCCCTATCTATCCCTCTCTCTGACTCTCTCTGTCTTTGTAAAAAATTAAAAAAATATATATATCCTGCAAGTGACAAACAAGGCAAAGGTTAAGTCTCTCACACTCAGACATGGCTTCTTTTACAATATTACATCCAGTTGGAAAGTAAATCTTAAAGTAAACAAAAGTACATTAACTTTTTTGGATCAGCTGAGTCAAGTTCTCCTGGTAACTAAACATTATATCTCCTCTATATTACTTCCCCAAATAACAGAAGAACTTCTATTTTAGCACAGTCTGGATTTGGGCAAGAAGGATCTGGATGTAAATCTCTGCCCCACCACTTACTAGCTGTGAACTCTGAGCAAGTTATTTAACTTTTCTATTTTTTTTTCTTTTGTATTTTTCTGAAGCTGGAAACGGGGAGAGACAGTCAGACAGACTCCCGCATGCACCCAACCGGGATCCACCCGGCACGCCCACCAGGGGCGATGCTCCGCCCACCAGGGGGGCGATGCTCCGCCCACCAGGGGGGCAATGCTCTGCCCCTCCGGGGCATCGCTGTGCCACAACCAGAGCCACTCTAGCGCCTGGGGCAGAGGCCAAGGAACCATCCCCAGCGCCCGGGCCATCTTTGCTCCAATGGAGCCTTGGCTGTGGGAGGGGAAGAGAGAGACAGAGAGGAAGGAGGTGGGGGGGGAGAAGCAAATGGGTGCTTCTCCTATGTGCCCTGGCCGGGAATCGAATCTGGGTCCCCCGCATGCCAGGCTGACGCTCTACCGCTGAGCCAACCGGCCAGGGCCTATTTAACTTTTCTAAAACAGTTTCTTCATCTGTATAAAAAAGGAAATAATATCAGCTTCAAAGAATTACTAGAAGCATTAAGTATGAAAGTAACCAGCATAGTACTGGTGCTATGGTCTCAATGTTTGTACACCCGTCTCAAATTTGTATGTTGAAATTCTGACCTCTAAAGGTGACAGTCTTAGTAGGTGGGGCCTTTGGGAGGTGATTATATCATGAGATTAGTGCTCTCACAAGAGACCCCACACAGCTCCCTTCCCCCCTTCACCATGTGAAGATGCAACCAGCACTCTGAGACTAGGAACATCCTTTTTTTTTTTTTTTTTTGTATTTTTCTGAAGCTGGAAACGGGGGGAGACAGTCAGACAGACTCCCGCATGCACCCAACCGGGATCCACCCGGCACACCCACCAGGGGGCGATGCTCTGCCCCTCCGGGGCGTCGCTGTGCCGCGACCAGAGCCACTCTAGCACCTGGGGCAGAGGCCAAGGAGCCATCCCCAGCGCCCGGGCCATCTTTGCTCCAATGGAGCCTTGGCTGCGGGAGGGGAAGAGAGAAACAGAGAGGAAGGGGGGGGGGAGAAGCAAATGGGCGCTTCTCCTATGTGCCTTTTAACCCACCATGCTGGCACACTGATCTTGGACTTCTAGCCTTCAGAACAACAAGAAAGTAATTCCACTGTTTATAGGCAACCCAGTCCAAGGTATTTGGTTAGACTAGCCCCAACAGATTAAGATAGTTGGGAACACACTGGGCATGTAAAAATAGCAACTACTATTATTTCTACTTTACTTGGAACCAGAGAAGCTCAGGTAAGTTTATAAACAAAAGTGCTTAGTTTAATACATGGGTAAACTGAGGGCTAGCCATTATAGAACTCAATGTGTCAATGAATAAGGAACAAAAATAAGAAAATAATGTAATGAAACCCACGAGTCCCAACTCTGATATACATATCAGCTAAATAGTGAAGCGGTGGGACAAAGAAAGCTGCTCCACAGGCAGAGCAGCCCCAGCTCAGACTCCTCTAAGCTACCATCCAGTCAGCGCTTCCTGATACTAACTCATGACTCGGCATCAGGTTTTGTTATAATCACAAATAAGATGAAAACAATAGCCATGCATCATGTTATCTTTCTTTGGGAAGTCAATTTTACTTGATAAATATTAGCTGACTACTGTTTGGTCTTCCTATACTCAGCAGTCTTATCTTTTGTAAACCAGTAATCATATCGTGTCTCTTAGAAATATCACTAATGGGTATTCCCACCATCATCTCAGATGGAAGAACTAAGGTGAGCCACTTCTGCTGGCCACAGTAAAGCAGGAGCAGGAGCTGAACCAGACTCTGACCACCATGCTTTCTATGAACGCACTATTTCTCTTAAGCACTCACTAGATTCTGAATTGACATTTTCTGGTAACAACTTAATTCCAAAAATCAAATCACATGTTTAACATAACATCATTTGTAACACACCTTTCAATTTGCCATCAAACTCAGGACTTGTGGCCACCTGGAGTCCTGGATGTGGCAGGAGAAAACAGGTGACATTGGAGAAACATGAGTGAATGTGATTTCGGACGTTCTGAATTTCTTCATGTTGATGTTCTCTCACCTGCCAGTGAAGACCAACAATTCATAAAAGTCCATGTTTTTCTCTCCCAGAGACTACTAGTACTGAACAAAGGAAAGAAGACTTCCCAACTTGATAGACTATAGCGGCCTATGTTTTTTTTCCAATGAGAAAACCCAGAACCTTAAAAAAACAATAGATGTGTAACCATGGCTTGGCTCCTATAGCTACCAAAGCATAAATGCAAAAGAGTTTCTTTAAAAAAGTACTGCATGCCTGACCAGACGGTGGTGCAGAGGTATAGAGCATCAGCCTGAGACACAGAGGACCCAGGTTCAAAACCCCAAGGTCACCAGTTTGAGCACAGGCTCATCCAGCTTGAGTGTGGGCTCACCAGCTTGAGCACAGGGTCACTGGCTTGAGCGT
The DNA here is from genome assembly GCF_036850765.1 of Saccopteryx bilineata. NCBI lineage: Eukaryota > Metazoa > Chordata > Mammalia > Chiroptera > Emballonuridae > Saccopteryx > Saccopteryx bilineata. Next base: position 398,584,236 of record NC_089490.1, read on the forward strand.
GGGATCATAGACAAGACACCATGGTCGCTGGCTTGAGCTCAAAGGTCACTGACTTGAAGCCCAAAGTTGCTGGTTTGAGCCCAAGGTCACTGGCTTGAACAAGGGGTCACTGGATTGCCTGGAGCCCCTGGTCAAGGCACATATGAGAAAGCAATCAATAAACAACAGGGTGCCACAAGAAGAACTGATGCTTCTCATCATTCTCCCTTCCTGCCTGTCTGTCTGTCCCTGTCTGTACCCCTCTCTCTCTCTCTCTCTCTCTTTTTCACTAAAAAAAAAAAAAGAGTATTGCACAAAACTAAGAAAGAACAACAGGTTTGTGTGCATGAAGGAGGATCTAACCAGACAGTAATGATTGACAAAGGGCTCCTGTGTTTTAATTTTAGAGAAAAAACTAACTAAGCTTATCTATATCCATCCTAAAACAAATAAGAATTTTTAATAAGAACAACAGACTAGTCTGACCAATGGCACAGTGGATAAAGTCGACCTGGGATGCTGAGGTCCCGGTTCAAAACCCTGAGGTCACCAGATGGAGTGTAGGTTCATCCGGCTTGAGCCCAAAGGTTGCTGGCTTGAGCAAGGGGTCACTGCCTCAGCATGAGCCCCCAGTCAAGGCACGTGTGTGAGGAATCAATAAACAGCTAATGTGAAACAACTATGAGTAGATGCTTCTCATCTCTCGCCCTTCCTGTCTTTCTTTCTTTCTCTCTCCCTTTCCCTCTCTCATTAAAAAGAAGAAAAAAAACAGACTAAAATTCTGAATGCAACATCTTAAAGACACATATAGAACCTTGTGTAAAATGTAAAATGGAAATTACAATCAAAGCTTGGGCTTTTGCCCAGAGTTCTCTATAATCCTTATGCACTGTATACCGGGTTCTTTAATCTAAAATATAAATAATATTAGTGTGTGTTAATACGTATAAGTATTTAACACACTTATTCTTCATAATCTGCTTGAAATACAATAGCTACGGCAAATGAGAAAGTTATCACTATAATATAACGTAATTCCTCATATTACATTTCTATTTACCTGTAGACGCTTATCCAAAAATGACATTCCTCCCTGTAGTCCATAGTTGTACTCATAAGGGAAACTCCAGTCTCGAACCAAAAACATCAGTGTCTATTTAGGAAAAGAGCAGTATATAATGTTGCATAAATCCATTTTCAAAATAACAACTGAAATACTCCTTTGCACAATGCCACTTCTTCAAAGGAGACAAGAAAACGTGCTGAGGGATTGGTCTACTCTGTAATGTCTTAGACATCTTGTAAACATGTATACTAAAGGCAAGAGACAAAACACTATGGTACTAGCTAGTCATACATCAGATCCACTTTCACCATTAGAAAGGAAAAGAAAACTTAGTGAACTTAAAGCTCCTCTAATCTTATTGCAGTCACGACACGTTCCCATCCTAATGAAATAATTAGCTAAAACAGGGACCAGTAGTGAACTTTTTCTGGCCCTAGCCCAGTCATTCAGTTGGTTCGAGTATCACCCTGGGATACCAAGGTTACAACTTTGATCCCAGTCAGAGCATATACAAGAATCAACCAATAAATGCATAAAGGAGTGGAACAACAAATCTATGTTTCTCTCTTCCTGTCTCTAACACCAATAATTTTTTTTTTAATTTAAACCTCTTTCTGTAAATGGCCAGAGAGTAATTACTTCAGGCTGCTGTAGCATGAAGCAGCCATGGACAACACAAATAAGTATGGCTGTGCTCTAATAAAACTTAGCTATAGACATGGACATTGAAATTTCAGATAATTTACACGTCATCAAATATTATTCCTCTTTTGATTTCTTTCAACCATTTAAAACAATTCCTAACTCATAGGTCATATAAAAAGAGGCAACTGGCCAGATTTGACCCGTGAGCTGTAATTTGCTGATCTCTGAACTAAAATAAAGATATGAATAACATTTAGAGTTAATATTCTACCTGGAACGGTTTTTGGAAAATTTCATCCATTGCCAGACGACCATATTCTGTGAAGAGCTTTTAAAAAGAAAAAAAGAAGAGTTATGGTTTGTAAGCCAAAATTATTTCAAGTATTTCTGTGACTATTCTTTACAAACTTCACATTTAACAGACTTGACAACTACTTATATGAAATGAAAGTCCTACAGTTTCAAAAGCACACAGGAGCCACGAACCTTAAAATAATCTTGGATCTGTCTCACATCCCACACCCCAATTCATTAGCAAATCCAGAATCCAACCACTCACAAACTCCACGTGGCTTGGAATACTGCAATGCTTCCTGTCTCCCTGCACCTCCGTACCCAGGTTCTCAATACAGCAGCCACCATGGCTCTGTTGTCAGCAAGGTTAGTTCGAGTACATCCTGCTTCTGCTCAAAGCCCTCTGGCCGCATTCAGTAGAAACACCAGTCCTTAGTGTGATCCTGCCAGGCTGGCCCTCCATGCTGCTCCTCAAACCCACTGGGCACGCAACTGCCGCGGGGCCTTTGTTCTGACTCCTCTTCCTGCCTGCAGCGTTCTTTCTCTAAATATCTGCGCAGTCAGGTCCCTCAGTTCCTAGGGTCTTTACTCAAAGAACTCCTCAGGGAAGCCTTCCATCACCACCTACCTAAAAAGATTACAATTCTCCATACAATACTTACTACCCTGCGTCTCTTTTTAACTTTACTCCTTAACATGTCCCACTTTCTAACATAACACACCTTTACTCATCTTGATTAGTATCTGTCCTCACTGATAGCAATGAGCTCTGCGAGGGCAGGAATGTTTGCTTTGTGTACTACCGTACCTTCGGCAGCACGAAGAATACTGGGCCCATAGTGCGTATGCCATTCAAATGACAGAATGAACAAATTCTTTTTCTTTTTTAAGCAAGAGAGATAGAGACAAGAAGGGAGAGAGATGAGAAGCATCAACTCATAGTTGCGGCACTTTAGTTGCTCATTGACTGTTTCTCATATGTGCCTTGACCGGGGGGCTACAACCAAGCCAGTGACCCCTTGCTCAAGTCAGTGACCTTGGGCTTCAAGCCAGCAAACTTTGGGCTCAAGCCACTGACCATAGAGTCATATCGATGATTCCACGCTCACGCCAATGAGCCCACGCTTAAGCCGATGAGCCCACGCCCATGCAAGTGACCTCAGGGTTTCAAACCTGGGACCTCAATGCCCCAGATGGATGCTCTATCTACTGTGCCATTAGGCTAAATAAATTCTTTAAGGTGTTTACACATACATTTACCTCTATTTCTTCATAAAGCCTCACTAAAAGCATAGCCAAAAAAAAATTTACAAGTTGTAAACTTGCAGGACAAAGATGATGAGAAACAGCACGACAGCAAACAGGAGCTGCTGAAAACACTGGAAGAAAAACAGACAAACAAGAGCTGTCTCGGGTTTTGGCTTTCTCTACCCTGAGACATCTGCAAGAAGCAGAAGCCATCCAGAAATAAGCAGATTCTCTCAGCAGAATCCCTGAAAGGCTCGGAAATGAGAAGCACCAGTTACCCTGAAGGAAGGGGTGAGAGAGATACCTAAAGAAATGGTTGAGCCTGACCTGTGGTGGCGCAGTAGATAAAGCACCGACCTGGAATGCTGAGGTCACCAGTTGGAAACCCTAGGTTTGTCTGGTCAAGGTACACACCACAAGCAATCAATCAATGAACAACTAAAGTGAAGCAACTATGAGTTACTACTTCTCAGTCCCCCTTTTCTCTCCACCCTCTATAAAATCAATAAAATCTTTCTAAAAATAGAAAATGATTGAAGGTCTGTGGAGAAAGCACCTAACACTCCCAGACCCTGCTCCTTCCCCAGCTCCATGCTCTTCCTACCCACAGATGATGGGAAGTATACTATCTGGAAAGGATAAACTGGAAAGAATATAAACACTGATTCGGCGAGTAAAAAATCCCCGACCTTACTGGAAACGGGTTCTAAACTCAAAGTCTACAAACATACTGACCAGAGAAACTCAGCCCGCACTGTGCTGGAGCCTCAGCAAGCTTCTACCCACCCAGCCCAGGCGGGAGGTAAACAAATTCTTCTCCGGGTAATTTGGCAGCCAAAAATAACAGTGTGCAAATAAAGACACTTCGAGGTTGCAACAATATAGCTAAGTCATCTTGCCCAATCACCTCTCTGTCATACAACCTGGTAGACAGTGCTCACCTCTCATCAAAGCTCCCCGTCAGATTCTCAGTGGCTCTCTGTTAAACAGATGGTCAAGGACCACCAGAGCTTTGAAAAACGCTTCTGCCAGAAAAGGCAGAAACTCGTGTCCTCCAATTCTAAATCTTACATTACTCCTATTGTAATTTCTTCCTCTCCATTTTTTCTTTTACTAAAATACCTATTAACATGTTCACCTGAATTGATCACCAAATTTTCCTTTCTCCTGTGCCCCCCTGTCCTCCCTGTCCCCTTCTCCCCTGTCCCCTTCTCCCTCTTCCTCTCTCCTCTTCTCTCTCTGCTTTACTTCTTTCCCCCTCCAGATTTCTACTCTGCCTTTTTATTCAACCTGCCAGGGAAATTTTCTCCAATTTATCTTTAAACTCCTCCTCTACTGAATTTTCCAGTTTTACAGTCACAGTTTTAATTTCCAGGAGAACCCTTTTGCTTTCTGAATGTTGCTTTTTCACAGCATCCTGTTGTTAGCTCTTGGTTGCAACAATTTCAACCTCTTATCTGAGGATATGAATTTATAAAGGAGAAAAAAGCCCACAATAAGGTATATTATCATGAAAATTCATACCGAGAATAAGAAGAGGTTAAAAGCTTCAGAGAAACAAAGGGCCACACACAAAGCACAGGGAATCAGAAGGTGTGGGACTCCACTGCTGGGAACAGGAGGGAACGAAGCCATGGCTTCAGTTCTAAAAGAAAAAGACTGCCATCCTGTAATTCTAGAATAAAATTAAAATATTGTCAGACTCACAGGACCTCAAAAAAGTTACCTCCTATGTATTCTATCTAGCCATTCTCAGGAAGCTACTGGAGAATGCATAGAATTCAAGAGAGAATAAACAAATAAAAATTCAATGGGATCTAAACGAGAAAGGAATTGAAAAGAAATTTCCAGACCCTGATTTCAAACTACATTACAGTTAGTCATCAAAAAATAAAAAATAAAGAAGTATGGTATTGGCATAAAAATAGACAATAGATGAGTGAAACAAAACACAGAGCCCAGAATGACCCATGCTATTCAATGACCCAAATATTCAATTACTTTACAACAAAGGAGACAAGAACATGCAACAGGGAAAAAAGTCTCTTCAATATTAAATAGTGCGGGCGGGCAAACTGGGCGGCCACATGCCGGAGTGTAGCTGGCTACCATCTTACACCATACACAAAAATTAACTCAGAACGAATTAAAAACGTGAATGTGAGACCTGGAACCATAAAACTCCAAGAGGAAAACAAAGGGGGTAAATTATTTGACACAGGTCTTAGTGATGACTTTATGAATCTAACACCAAACACAAAGGGAACAAAAGCAAAAATAAGTAAGCGGGACTACATCAAACTAAAAAGCTTCTACAGACCAAAGGAAATCATCAACAAAATGAAAAGGCAATCTATGAAATGGGAGAAAATATTTGCAAATCATACATCAGTAAAATGTTAATATCCAAAATATATAAGAAACTCATAAAGCTTAATAGCAGGGTAATATTCCAAGTAAAAAATGAGCAGAGAATCTGAATAGACATTTTTCTGAAGAAGACATAGAGATGGCCCACAGGTATATGAAAAGGTGCTCAACATCACTAATCATCAGGGAAATGCCAATCAAAACCACGCTGAGGAACCACCTACTATCTACTAGGACGGCTATTATGGAAAAGAGGGGAAGTGAGTGTTGGAGAGGACGCGGAGAAAAGGGAACCCTCGCACACTACCCTGAGTCAGCAGTCACTGTGGAAGACAGTACAGAGCTCCTCAAAAAATTAAACAGAACCATTGTTATCCAGCAATTCTACTTCTGGGTATTAATCCAGAGAAAATGAAAACCCTACCCCAAAAGATACATGCACCCCATATCCACTGCATCATTATTTACAACAGCCAAGACATGGAAGCAGCCTAAGTGTCCGTCAATGGTGAACGGGTAAAAAAGACCTAGCATATATATTCAATGAAACAGTATCCTGCCTTCAAAAGGAAATTTCATCATTTGCATATATAGATGGACCTTGAAGGCATTATGCTAAGTGAAATAAGCCAGACAAAGAAAAATACTATATAATCTCACTTATATGTGGAATCTAAAACAACAAAAAATAATAATAATAAAATTTGAAATAAAACAAACTCGCCTGACCAGGCGGTGGAGCAGTGGATAGAGCATCAACCTGGGGCGCTGAGGACCCAGGTTCAAAACCCCAAGGTTGCTGGCTTGAGCACAGGGTCGCCAGCTTGAGCGTGGGAGCACAGACATAATCCCATGGTCACTGGCTTGAGCAAGGCGGCACTGGCTCAGCTTGAGCTAGCCAGTCAAGGCACAGATGAGAAGCAATCAGTGAACAACTAAGGTGAAGCAACTGTGAGTTAATGCTTCTCATCTCTCCCTTCCTCCATCCCTCCCTCACTTCCTCCTTTTCCCCCTCCCTCTCTCTCTCTCTCTCTCTCAAGGAAAAATGAACAGACACTTTTAAATGATATATTATAATGTTTTAGTGAGAAATAGATACCTGTAGCTGTTGAAGATCATCTTCCTGAATGTTCTGGGACAAATTATAAATCTAGAAAACAAAAATCCAAATTGATACCACATACTTTAGCTTACTTCAAACAAAACCCAAATAAGCCTAAAGCATTGAGCAGAAGCTTTGAACATTTAAAGGTCTGCATATAAGAATATGAAGTTTGCCTAAACAGTAACATTATCTGTCCTTTGGACATATATTGAAATAACATAATTTTTCCTTTACAGTTTAAAATAGTTTTAAGTTCTTACCAAATCTACATTTCCTATGTGATGTAATTTCAACTTCCACTTTAGACTTTTTAAGAGTGTTTATATAAATTTATGACCAAAATGGAAAAATAGTCTAGACTCCTTCTTGAGCCTATTATATCTATAGTCTGAAAAAAAACATTTACAGAATACCGTAAGAATTCTGATAACGAAACAATAACTAAGACTAGATATAACCCCTTCATCTTATTTCCTCTATATACTTTCTCTCTAGTGGTTTTACCTGAACAGAACTGGTCATGGTGCTCAGAGCAAAGATAGTAGCACAGTCTTTCACAGTGGACTGGCTGTCAAATGCCCCCTGGGTATCCATCAGAACAACTGCAACCTAAAAAAAGGAAAACGCCAACAAACTATGTGTGTTAGAGTGAGAAGGGGGAAAATGTAAAGAAGAAATTGAAAGTACAGGTAACATTTAAATGAGGCTAAAGCACCAGCTTATAAGTTCTATCAGAAAAGTATAAATATTTAGGTGCCTTATTTTGAGAAGAGAATTTTGCTGGAGAAGATGGTCTGCTCTTACCTAATAAAATGATGTAAATCAAAGGCCAAAAGAGCAATAGGAAAAGAGGAAAAAACAGTCCCAACTACAACAGCCAAGCCAGCCATTTAGATTACTTTTGTTGTTAAAAAAAATTAGCCTTGGCTGGATAGCTCAGTTGGTTAAGAGTATCATTCCAAAGCACGGAGGCTGCTGGTTAGATCTCAGTCAGGGCACATCTAGGAACAGATTGAAGTTTCTGTCTCTCTCTCTCTCCCATCCTCTCAAATCAGTAAAATAAACATTTTTAAAAAGGAAAAAAAAAAAAGGTCCTGGCAAGTGCCTCAGTGGATGGAGCATCAGTCTGGTGTAAGGACTTCCAGAGTTCAATTCCTGGTCAGGGCACACATGAGAAGCAACCATCTGCTCTCTCCTTCTCTCCCTCTTCCCCTCTCATAGCCAGTGGCTTGACTGGTCCAAGTGTCAGCCCCCGGCACTGAGAATAGCTTGGTTGGTACCAGTGTGTCAGTCTCAGGCACTAAAAATAGTTCGGTTGATTCAAGCAATGGTCCAAGACCGGAGAGGGGAACAGTTTTGCTAGGTGAATCCTGGTCAGAGTGCGTGTCAGAGTTTCGTCTTCTGTCTCCCCTTCTCTCAAAAAAAAAAAAAAAAAAAAAAAGTCTTTCAATATACCTTTCTCCTGCCTGACTAGGCGGTGGCGCAGTGGATAGAGCGTCGGACTGGGATGCAGAGGACCCGAGTTCGAGACCCCGAGGTCGCCAGCTTGAGCTCATCTGGTCTGAGCAAAAGCCCACCAGCTTGAACCCAAGGTCGCTGGCCCCAGCAAGGGGTTACTCGGTCTGCTGAAAGCCCGCGGTCAAGGCACATATGAGAAAGCAATCAATGAACAACTAAGGTGTTGCAACACGCAATGAAAAAAAAACTAATGATTGATGCTTCTCATCTCTCTCCGTTCCTGTCTGTCTGTCCCTGTCTATCCCTCTCTCTGACTCACTCTCTGTCTCTGTAAAAAATAAATTAATTAAATATACCTTTCTCCTGAAACTTCACTCAAAAAAAAGCGACAAATAAAATTATTAATAAGAAAATTTACAAAGAAAAAGAACAGAAAACAGCAATCAAGAGTTGTTCATCAACTCTTCCAGCACCCAAACTATTGAATGATTTAGCATTTAGGAAAGGCTAAAACTAAACAACCTGAAGGGGGTATTTGGAACCTTCAGTCCTAGAAAGACTCAAAATGAGAGGAAGCTGTGAGGCCTGCTTTCGGAGGGAATGGGTTAGTCTGCGTAAGAAACAGCGTAACGCCCAGATCCCATCTTCCACATTAGGAGACACTTGCCCCTGCTGACCCTTACAAAGAAATCTGGGACAGGCTCTACAACTATAGCTTACTATTCTTTGTTAGAAGCCTTATATTACTATTCAACTTTTTAAACTATATTCATGCATTCTTTTTAAACTATATCATTTTGATAAAATTATTTTTAATTGGATTATCAACACACACATCAAAGTTCTCATTTTGTTGTTTTTATTAATTTGTAAGCCTCTTTCTTCCTTACCTTCTTCCCACCTGGCTTCTCCACAGTGAAAACTTCATTCCAGATCTGAATCCCAGTAGTTTCTGGGTCAGAGCCCCCTCTCCAAGAAAATCCTGTTAATGGTTCCTCTGGATCTCCTAACCAGTTTGAATGGCCACCTTCTTTCTACAGGAGAAATAAAATATTTCTATTAAATCTTAAATTTTGAGTAATTTTACACATCAAAAATAATCCATGAGCTTATTTTGCTCTTTCAAACATAAATTCTCATTTAATAATTTGAAATAATTCTACCTTACCTGGAAATACAAGTATCGAAGCATAAAGTCCAGAAAGAAGGACTTGCCCTTTCGAAAGGCACCGGCCACGGACACCACCACCACATCGAGGTCGCGAATGTGGTCCTGCAGCAGGACACTGGCCAAGGCTTTCTCTTCTAGCTCAAAGGAATGTTGGTCTTTCTGAACCAAAACAACCTGCACTGGACCAGGCTTTCCACTCTCCATGGCATCACCTAGGTTGTCACAGAGAAAAACATTATTTCACATATTTTTTAAATAGGTATTTCTGAATATGGGAAGAACAAAAACTTCTTAAGGTACAAAAGCACTAACCATAAAAAGAAAAAAATAACAAATTAGACTTCATTAAAATTAAGAATTTTTATTCATTAAAAGATACCATTAGGGCCCTGGCCGGTTGGCTCAGTGGTAGAGCATCAGCCTGGCGTGCAGGAGTCCCGGGTTCGATTCCAGCCAGGGCACACAGGAGAAGCGCCCATCTGCTTCAACACCCCTCCCCCTCTCCATCCTCTCTGTCTCTCTCTTCCCCTCCCACAGCCAAGGCTCCATTGGAGCAAAGTTGGCCCAGGCGCTGGGGATGGCTCTATGGCCTCTGCCTCAGGTGCTAGAATGGCCCTGGTTGCAATAGAGTGACACCCCAGATGGGCAGAGCATCACCCCCTGGTGGGCATGCCAGGTGGATCCCGATTGGGTGCATGCGGGAGTCTATCTGACTGCCTCCCTGTTTCCAACTTCAGAAAAATTAAAAAAAAAAAAAAGATACCATTAGGAGATTAAAACTACAAACCACAGGATAGGAGAAAATGTCACAATATCTATATCCAAAGGACTCATATCCAAAATCAATATAGAAACCCATAAAAAAAAGACAAATATACCTAGTTTTTAAAACAGTAATGGACAAAAGACGATGAATAGGCACTTCATTAAAAAAGGATATCCAAATGGTCAACAATCATGTGGAAAAGTGCTTCCATACCATTACTTATCAAAAATGTCAATTAAAACATAATGAGATCCACTTCCTGCCTATCAGAATGGCTAAAATGTAAAGGTTAAGCAGTACCAACTGCGGCAGAGGGCGTGGTGCAGCAGGAGTTCTCATCCACCCTGATGGAAGCAGGACTGCTCCAGAAGGCTGTTTGGCAGTATCTATAAACACTAAACGGGCCTAAGATTGAGCAATGCCACTCCTTGGTATCTACCTGCGAGAAATAAACGCTTATGTCTACCAAAAGACGTGTACACGACTCTTCCCATCAGCTTTATTCAAAATCGTCCAAAGCCAGAAATAACCCAAAAGTCAACAGAAAGGGTGCCTGCTACTGCAATGCCTTTTGCACGTATTATTTAATCCTCAGAACAGCCCTATGAAGTAAATAATACTGTTCCATTAATATAAGAAAACTAAGTCCTACAAAAGTTAAATATCTTGTCCAACAGTTCCTGGAGATGACCTTGAAGAGATCTTTTATGTCTGACTGGTGGTGGCACAATGGATAGAGCATTGACCTGGGATGCTGAGGTTCCAGGTTTGAAACCCAAAGGTCACCAGCTTCAGCACAGGCTCACCAGCTTGAGCATAGGATCAGTGACATGATCCCATGGTTGATGGATTGAGCCCAAAGGTCACTGGCTTGAAGCTCAAGGTCACTGGCTTGAGCCCAAGGTCACTGGCTCAGCTGAAGCTCTCTGGTCAAGATGTATGAGAAGCAATCAATGAACAACTAAAGCACCGCAAAGACAAGTTGCTTCTCATCTCTCCCGTCTTGTCTCTCAGTTAAAAAAAAAAAAAATCCACCACTTTGTCACAATGTGACCGTGGATAAATTTCTAATCACTTATAGCTCCATCATTCATAAATCAAATACTCATCTCAGAGCCCAGTGTCTGACACACTTTAGGGACTCAATAAAGTGGAACCACTTTATTTTCACTAAAACCTTATACATACTGTTAGTCTCCTCATTACAGTATTACCATACTGTAATTACGATTTACCACCCAGACTGGGAACTCCTGGGGAGCAGAGAAACTGGCAGGCATTCACCCTCAGTACCTAACATAGGAAGAATAGTGTACTAGTGTTGTGAACATGAAATCCAATAGTACACCTCATTAAAAATCAGTTTCCTCCCTCTCCCTTCCCATTCTTTCCTTGTCAAACTCCTTGAAGGTGTATGTCTTCCTCCACTTACTGCCCCATTCCCCTCTTAGCACGTTATCTCAATCTCTCTGTTGAAAACTATTCTCCAGTTAATTTATGACCTCTTTTGGCAAATCCAATGGCCTATTTATTTATTTATTTATTTATTTTTGGTGACAGAGACAGAGAGAGGGACAGATAGGGACAGACAGGAAGGAGAGAGGGATTGCTCTCTTGTATGTGCCTTTGGTGGGGGGCTACTGCAGAGCAAGTGACCCTTTGCTCAAGCCAGTGGGGCTTCAAGCCAGCAACCATGGGATCATGTCTATAATCTCACACTCAAGCCAGCGACCCCACACTCAACACGCTCAAGCTGGTGAGCCCACGCTCAAGCCAGTGACCTCAGAGTTTTGGGGGTTTTTTTAAAGATATTATTTATTCATTTTAGAAGAGAGAAAGACGGAGAGAGGAGGGAAGAGCAGAAAGCATCAACTCCCATTTATGCCTTGACCAGGGAAGCCCAGGGTTTCAAACCGGTGACCTCAGCATTCCAGGTCAATGCTTTATCCACTGCACCACCACAGGTCAGGTGACCTTGGGGTTTCAAACCTGAGTCCTCCGCCTCCCAATCCTATGCTCTATCCACTGCGCCACCACCTGGTCAGGTCAATGGCCATTTCTTTATTCTCATTCAACCCCATCTCTCTGCAACAAAACACAGCTGCCACCCATTTCTAAAACTTAAAATCTATGGATTCAGCCTGACCAGGCAATGGTGCTCTGCTTCAGTCTTTTGCAGTTCTCATTCACACCCTCAGTGAGCTGTTTATTCTTACTTAACTACACCCTCTATGTTGGTGACGTAACTTCATTAACTTCTAACCTGCATTCAAGTCCAAATGTACAGCTGCCTAAGGAGCAGATTCACCTGGATATTCCATCACCTCACTCTCAGTACTATGTAGAAATACATGAGCATAAGAGTCGGGAGACAAGATCCTGTTCCAGTTCTACCACAAACAACCTATGAGATTCTGGGCAGGTCTAGTCTCGGTCTCAACAGAAAAAATGAGTCAAGATTTAACCTCTAGCAACCATTCTAGTGTCACAACATTTTAGAAATCTACATTTAGTATCACCCAAATGAATTCTGTTATTCCATTTCTTCCAAATCATCATCATTCAAACTCCACATCTTCCCTGACTATATACCTAATGCAATATACCACCAATTCCTATCATCTTTTCCTTCCATGACTTAAGCTCCTGCTTTGGCAAAGGTTGTTATTCTTGTGAAGCAGTGTGTAGAAGAAAGGCCTCCCCAACTATCAGGAAAGACCAGAGTGGGGGCTCAGTTTTGTACTAAATGGAAAAGCATGAGTAAATCACTTTATTCTCTGGGTCTTGCTTTCCTCTACAAAATCAGGCAGTTAGTGAAACTATTTTCTAGATTTATTATTTTTACTGGGGGGTTGGGGGTGCGGGAACGAGAAATCTCAACTCATAGTTGAGGTGAAGCTATTTTCTAGCACTAAAATTAACAGACTCATGAACAATTGAAAATTTCCTGGATATCTAAATTGGTCAAACTTGCTAGGTAAGCTATTCATCCCTTGGCTTAAATCGTACCGGGTTGGCTAAAAAACAAATCAAAACTTATAATTAAAACCATTAAAGCAGCTTTCTCAGGACCCACACAAAAGAATCTGAGGTTCTGGGTGTTCTTCTGGGGGCGACAAATCCCCTTTAACTGCAGTGAAATCTCACTTCTACTTCTCAGGAATCTTAAATTCTGGAGATCCAACCTACAGGGACAGCACAAGGAACACCTCTATGTGGCAGCACTGCACGCCTTCTCTGTGCAGCAACTCCTTCCCAAAGATACGTACTCTGAGACAGCATTAATGCTCAACTATATGAATAAGTTCATGTTCGTTTATATGAACAGTTAATGCTACATTATGTTCACTTTACATGTATAATAGATGTGACATTTTTGTATACATATACCTATGGCCTGACCATAGTCACATTTGTCATCCATATACACATAAGTGAACTTAAAACCTATGTTTTGGTTTTTTTGAGTGCCAATTCTGATTATTGCTAAAAATAGCTCAGGGTAATACTGTATCATCCATCATTTCAAGTAAGTAGAAAATGTTGAAAATATTTGGATAATTACAACACTCTCCAATAGCTTATATGTAAGCTACAACAGTATTTTTCAACTGCTCATCTGCTGTTTTGCGGACCAGTATGAAATTTGACAGAACAGCAGTTGAAAAACCCTGAGCTACAACTTTTTCTCAATTACTTTTTAATTTTTTTTTTAATTCATTGATTTGAGAGAGAGAGGAGGGGGGAGAGAGAAAAACATCGATTTGTTGTTCCACTTACTTTGCAGTCATTGGTTGATTCCTGGACCTGCCCTGACCAGGAATGGAACCTGCAGCTGTGGCATATGAGGATGACACTTACCAACTGAGCTACCTGGCCAGGGCTTTCCTAATTAGTTTTAAAGTACTGATTCACCTTTTACTTTTGGCAGAACACACCTTAATCTAAGACTACCAATAGGTTTAAATATGCTTGTTCAAATAATCTCTGCGATGGCGCATTCAATAGACTAGCTCCGCACTAAAATGTCAAGACAAATAGAAGGAAGTTGGAAAATTAACAGGTGAAATGAATTACTATAGGGAAGAATTTGCAAAGATGTGTGCAAATTACAGCACTGACTCTCTTCCTAGAATTATCTAATTCCGAATTTTTAAAAACTTTAAAAAAAAGGAGTTATACAGTTTAAACAAAAGTAGGTAAGACTACTTACTAAATCATAATCATCCTTTTAAGCACTATGGAAAATATAAATTCTAAGAAGTCTGACCCGGTGGAGGCACAGTGGAATGAGCATTGGCCTGGGATGCTGAGGACCCAGGTTCAAAACCCCAAGGAAGCTGGCTGGAGCACAGGCTCACCGGCTTGAGCATGGGGTAATCAACATGATCCCATGGTTGATGGGTTGAGCCCAAAGGTCGCTAGCTTGAAGTTCAAGGTCACTGGCTCAGCTGAAGCCCCCCAGTCAAGACAAATAGGAGAAAGCAATCAATGAACAACTATGAGTCGATGCTTCTCATTTCTCTCCCTTCCTGTCTCATTAAAAAAATAATTAATTAATTAATTAATTAATTCTGTCTGACCAGGCGGTGGCGCGGTGGATAGAGCGTTGGACTGGAATACAGAGGACCCAGGTTCGAGACCCCGAGGTCGTCAGCTTGAGTGCGAGCTCATCTGACGAGATCGGGCGCGTTCAGGGTGGTATGGCCGTAGACTAAGTGCAAGCTCATCTGGTTTGAGCAAAAGCCCACCAGCTTGAGCCCAAGGTCGCTGGCTCGAGCAAGGGAATTACTCGATCTGCTGAAGGCCTGCGGTCAAGCACATATGAGAAAGCAATCAGTAAACAACTAAGGTGTTGCAACACGCAACGAAAAACTAATGATTGATGCTTCTCATCTCTCTGTTCCTGTCTGTCTGTCCTTCTCTCTGATTCTCTGTCTCTAAAAAATAAATAAATAAATAAATAAAATAAAAAAATTCTTACTGAAGCTGGCCTCACAGTGCTTATAGTCTGTTTTCTAGCACATGGGTTGATTTAAAACAAGGTAAAAAAGGCCCTGGCCGGTTGGCTCAGTGGTAGAGCGTCAGCCTGGCGTGTGGGGGACCCGGGTTCGATTCCCAGCCAGGGCACATAGGAGAAGCACCCATTTGTTTCTCCACACACCCCCTTCCTCTCTGTCTCTCTCTTCCCCTCCCGCAGCCAAGGCTCCATTGGAGCAAAGATGGCCCGGGCGCTGGGGATGGCTCCTTGGCCTCTGCCCCAGGCGCTAGAGTGGCTCTGGTCGTGGCAGAGCGACGCCCCGGAGGGGCAGAGCATCGCCCCTGGTGGGCGTGCCAGGTGGATCCCGGTCAGGCGCATGCGGGAGTCTGTCTGACTGTCTCTCCCCATTTCCAGCTTCAGAAAAATACAAAAAAAAAAAAAAAGGTAAAAAAAATTTTCTAAGAATTAGGTTCTACCAGAAAAACATTATGGGGGCCTGACCAGGCAATGGCACAGTGGATAGAGCATATCAGACTGGGACATGGAGGACCCAGGTTCAAAACCCTGATGTCGCCAGCTTGTAAGCAGGCTCATCCAGCTTGAGTACAGAGCCTCATCAGCTTGAGCATGGGATCATAGACATAAACCCATGGTCACTAGCTTGAGCCCAAAGGTCGCTGGCTTCAAGCCCAAAGTCGCTGGCTTGACCAAGGGGTCACTCACTCATACCCCCAGTCAAGGCACATGAAAGTAATCAATGAACGACTAAGGTGCTGCAATGAAGAACTGATGCTTCTCATCTCTCTCCCTTCCTGTCTGTCTGTCCCTATCTTACTCTGTCAAAATAAATAAAAACATTATGAAGAATAAAGCTTAAATAGCCTTCACATCTTTGAGAAGACCACCTGAATTGTGACAAACTATTTTTCCTTTTCATTGAATTTATTGGGGTGACAGTGGTTAACAAAATTATACATTTCAGCCCTGGCTGGATAGCTCAGTGGGTTAAGAGCATCGTCCCAAAGCACAGAGGTTGCCGGTCCGATCCCTGGTCAGGGCACACACAGGAGCAGATTGGTGTTCCTGTCCTCTCTCTCTCTCTCCCTGCCTCTCACTAAAATCAACTGAATAGATTTTTTTTAATTTTTTAACTATACAGGTTTCAGGTGCACAATTCTCTACACACGTCATCTGTACACTGTCTTGTGTTCACCACCCTAAGTCACGTCTCCACCATGTCCATTTATCCCGTCTATGTCCCCACCCCACAATCACCACACTATTGTCAGTGTCCATGACTTTTTATTTTTTTAGCTCAATCCCTCCACCCCTACCACCCAGACCACCAGGTCAGCATACTCTCTCTGAGAATCTATTTTGGTTGCTATGGACTGTGACTAATTCAATGAAACTAGTGGATTAGAAGCAACTACAATAGCTGTTTCAGAAAATTCAGGCCCTGGCCAGTGGCTCAGTGGATAAGAGTGTTGGCCTGGTGTATAGACATCCCAGGTTTGATTCCCAGTCAGGTCACACAAGAGCAGTGATCATCTGCTTCTCTTTCCCTCCCTCTCCCAGCCAGTGGCTCGAATGATTCAAGCATTGGCCCCAGGTGCTGAGGACAGCTTGCTTGGCCCCAGCACATCAGCATCACGCACTAAAAATAGCTCAGTTGATTCAAGCATTGGCTCCAAACAGAGATTGCCAGGTGGATCCCAGTCCGGGTGTATGGAGGAGTCTGCCTCACTAGCTCCCCTCCTCTCACTTAAAAAAGAAGTATCACAGATAATTTAGTCAATAGCGTGCAGCAGGGTCTCCTAACTCAGCACTACTGATATTTTGGGCTGGATGACGTTTTGTTGTGGGGACTACCCTATTCACTGCAGGATCTTTAGCAGCACCTCTGGCCTCTACCCACTGGACACCAGTAGCACTGCCCCCTGGTTACGAGACCCAGAAATATCTCCAGACTTTACTAAATGTCCCATGGGGCAAAATTACTTGAGATAAGAACCACTTGGGGTGGAGCCAGCCTCAGTGCTCATCCTTACTGTCCAGTGAGTTCCAAAAAGCAAATCAACTATGGTTAGAAACATTTCACTGAGTAGAGGGTATGACTCAGGGTAAAATTATGACCCAAGTTTTCCATTCTCCTTTTGAAATACCCTTCTCTAAAGGGAAAAGGCAACACACCCAAAAACAGAAGCATACCATTTTCTTGTCTTGCTCTTGCTGGCAGTCTTTAAAGTTCCTAATGCACAGACCAGGCCAGAGAAAACATCGTTATATGAGAAAGTAAGTACACTAAGCCCTGAGCCAACTCCAGAACGGCTGGGTGTGGTTCCTTTTTGGTGATGCACAGGAAGTACTTTTATGTGCTCTACTTTGTTTTAAGGTAGGAGCACGATGGTAGATATACATAAAAATGTTTAAGGCTGTGTCAGTGAAAAGATTATACTACTTAAATCCAACTAAATAGGATACCGGGTGAAATTTTACATCCTAATTAATTAAAAGGTTTTAGAAGGCTTTTTCTCAATTCCTCTGTTGTAGAAAATCTTTGTACTTTAGCACAGAATGCTGAACAAAAACCAAACTTTGTCAACTAAGAATTTTGTAGTGCTTCATGATTAAGCAGTACTGAAGATTCAGAAATGGCGGTGACCCAGCTAATCTAAAAATGAAGCCGGGCTGTATGTACTACAAAAAATAAAAAATAATATATGTCTCTTTCCAGTAGAATGAGTTCAATATTCATGGTTTGACTTCCCTGAAAATGGGAGGACTACCAAATTCGTTCTCCTTACCTGAAAGTTTTAATTACATGTCCAGTTTAATAAAGCTTTCTTAATTTCCAATCTTTATTTGCCTTCGATTCCTTATCACTTCAAAGCATAAGAAGAGTTAACCTACTCCTTTGCTTATTTGCCTAAAACCTGTTTCCGGATTTGTAATATTCTTTAGCTGTGAAATGTAACTAATATGCTCTAACAATCAAAATACATGCCAATAAAAAGCATTTTAGAAATTTGCGATGAAGAGCATCAACTTCTAATACAAGTACTGATATTACAAATAATACTTCCCATATAGTAACAAGCCAATTCAAACTTAAGCAACCACCTATAGGGAAATTTGATTATAAATTAGTATACAAATTAGATTTGGCTTTTCTCAAACTGTTGCCTGGCTCCTCAATGAATTAAATCAGAATCTGTGGGTGGGCCCCAAGCCTTGGCAGGTTTTAAAAACCCCAGGTAATTCTAATGTACAGCAGTGCAGAGAACTGCAATGCTATCACAACTAAAAGGTATTTAAGTAAAAGTTTTGCCCTCCTTTCTCCCATTGATATTTTTTAAAGAATATGCTCCTCAAATGTGAAAGATAACTTGGGAAAACGTTTTAAAATGGAAACTAACTTTAAAATGTAGTTGGGCTATTTGAACAATTTCTCAGTATGAAACACAAGGCCACAGAAACTTTAACAGGCACGCCTGTCTAGTCATCATAAATTCTAAACCAGTTGTCAAACAAGTTCACACAACCTCGAGTTCCCTGAGGTACTACTTCATAGGAATCTTTAAAAAATATGTGACCCCGACAAATAAGTAAATAACAACGTTATCAACTGTTTAAATAAAGACCACCACTGGGGAACCCGGAAGGTACAATAAACTTGGTATTTCTTGCTTCTTACAATTTTCTATTATTCTCCTTTTAAATAATATTAAGTATGAATATATCCTTTATTCTATGATTTAGAAAACATAAAAATGAAAAATGCATGTGCTGTATGTACCAATTTTTTAAAAGCCTCAACAAGTCCTATCTAATGAAAACTAAGAAAATTATGTCAGTACACCTCTTTACATCTATCCTGTTATTTTTCTTAGTTTTATGTCTATTCCAATGAGATAAACGATAGCTAACAAAACAATGTGCTTTACTAGTGTAATGCTTCATTATGGAGATAGTTTTCATCCACGTGGTTCCTTTGTAGATGGTTACAGCAGCAGCAACTGGGATTTCTAGACTCCAGTACAAGCTAAGTTTCTATGGGGGTTGAAAAAAAGAACTAATTTGAATTTCAGTACATTGCAATGCTCAGAGGTTGCCGCAGAATAAAACTACACAGCTTTTGGTTCTCCAAAAGCAAGCCAAAATGTGAAATTACGTTTTTGGTCCGTTAGTTCTTTTCTCCCTTTCACAAAACATTCCACCCAACTCCCTGTCCAAATTTAAGGGCTGGTATTTATTTACTAAAAGATTCTTCAAACAATGTTATTTTATTTTCTTGCCTTTAGATTTCGCAAGTGAAACTTCCAGCAATTTCAACAGCAGGCACATTAAACAAGAATAAAGCCAGGTAAATGACAGGTGAAGTCGTACCCATGAATTGATGGTGACTCTCTTATTTGGTTTTTATTTAATACTTTTTCTATTTTTCTTTTGTCTTCAGGAAAGCCAAAGTACAACGTACAGTACCAAACGTACTAAAAAGAACTTCTTAAAAAACAATTTGGCCCACAAATTTGTGGGTTGAGAAAAAAATCAACTTTCTTAATAATTCTTGTCAGTGTCTCAAGGTCGTTAGGAGAAAAACACGGCATCCAACTGGAGGACGCTTCGCAGCCCTCCCAGTTCTTAAAAGGCTGAATACCTAATAAAGGATCCGCCTTCCCGCTCCCTCGGCCGCTTACCAAGACCAGAGCCACCCGGCCCCGGGTCCCCGGTCCGCCAGCGGGCGCAGCCCCGGGCTCTGCCCAGGGCGGGGCTAAGCCTCTAGACACCGCCCCCGGGACCACCGGCCGCCAGCGCCACCCCAAGGCCCCAAGAAGCACTAACGGCCCACCCGGGCGCGGGGCCCGACCCCCGACGGCAGCCGCTCCCGGCCGGGGTCCGGGCAAGGCGCCGCCCGCGCCCGATCGGCCGGGCCCTGGGAGCAGCCCCCGGCCCCGAACCCGCGGGCCGAGGGACCCCGGCGAGGGGCGTGCGATCGCAGCCCCGGACGAGGGGGCACGGCGGCGTGCACAGGCGGTCTCCTACGAGCTCTAGCAGGGAGGGCAGCGGGGGTGGCCACGGGGCAGGCCCCGGGGAAGTTAGGCGCCTCACCTGCTCCCGAGGCAGCCGCTACCGCTCGCTCAGGAGACAACATGGAGCCTCCGCCTTCAGCAGAAGCAGCAGGGGCTCAAAGAAGGGAGGGCTCGGGCGGGAACGAGCCAAGCTCGAGGCGGGAACCGGGCGGAGCCTGAGCTCGGGGAGGAACTGAGGAGGAGGAGGGGTGGCGAGCGGAGCCGCGAGGGAGGGAGCACTTAGTGGGCGGACGAGACCAGAGGGGAGGCCCCAGGCGCCGTGAGCGTTGGGCGAGCTGGAGAGGGAAAGTGCACGCGGCTGAATCCCGCCACCGCCCGACATGTGTGCGCACGCGCGGGAGTGCGAAGCGTGCCGCCATCTACCTGGGACTACGTACTAGAAACGACGGTCCTTCGGGAATTGTAGTCCTACGCTCTCTGGCTCCCCGCCCGCGCTCCCTGTTCTGCGCACTCATCCCGGGGCCAGAGGAAACAAGAGAAAGATTTGAGACTCCTCGAGGTTTTTCGACAACTGAACTACAGCTCCCAGCAGGCCTTGCAGGGAAGTGAGGGTCGGGCTGAGCCGCAGGCGGCCAGCGAGTCCCGCCCGGGGCCGGCCTTTAACACCGGCCCAGGACCGAGCCCTTAGTCTAACCGACTTCGAATCACTCGCGAACCCCTACTGTCCACGTTTGAGATAGTTTTGGTGTTTAACGCTGCCCAAACGACGGAAGGAAGGCCTCAACCCTGGGTGACGTGAACGGCACCGGTTTTTTTTTTTTTTAACGATTTTGACTTCATAACGGGGAGGCTGTGACTTCATTACCACCATTATTAGCTTCACCCCATATTCATGTCCCTGGCCAAACCTGATGATGGTGTAACATCAGCACTCTAATCGCTAACATAAGAACATCCAGTGAAACCCCTTCCCTCTACTTTGTCCAGCCTAAGCCATGGCCATCTTTTGTTCACCTTTTTTTTTTTTACATGAATTCTTTCAAACTACTTTTGCAAGCACATTCTTAAACTGGATGGTAGGTCAGTACAAAACAAGATTTTCCAAAAATGCTTTTATTCACACATAACGTGTGATTGGGGAAATGTCAGATGCCACAATTGAATAGTAGTATTTTGTATTTATTGGGGTAGGGTACAGTTCTCTAGGGGTAAGTAGCTGGTGGAGCTTAATCAAAGATAAAGCATCCATCACACCACCACACCACCACCACGCTTGACATCACTATTGCTTCATTCATTTGACTATTTTTCCTTTTGCCCCTGCCTGATCTATTTAAAATAAAGATTTTTTAAATTTTTTTATTTTTATTTATTTATTTATTTATTTTTACAGAGACAGAGAGTCAGAGAGAGAAATAGATAGGGACAGACAGGCATGGAGAGAGATGAGAAGCATCAATCATTAGTTTTTCTTGCAACACCTTAGTTGTTCATTGATTGCTTTCTCATATGTGCCTGACCGGGGCCTTCAGCAAACCGAGTAACCCCTTGCTCAAGCCAGCGACCTTGGGTCCAAGCTGGTGAGCTTTGCTCAAACCAAATGAGCCCGCACTCAAGCTGGCGACCTCAGGGTCTCGAACCTGGGTCCTCCACATCCCAGCCCAATGTTCTATCCACTGCGCCACCGCCTGGTCAGGCGCCCCTGCCTGATCTATTATAGCCAACCTAGAATCTCCTTCCAGCTACCTATGCCCTGATAATCCCTTAAACTGTGTTTAACAACTAGTGAAAGATAATTCTACCTAATCTTACTTAAAGAGGTACTGTTTTATTTTCCTTTGCCTCTTCTGATTCTCCCCAAACTCTCAAGATTATTTGAATGCCCTCCTCCAGACTTTAGATTTAAGAGTCTAGACCAACTGGGGTCAGCAAGAAACTAGACATGAACAACAGGGAAAGTGATTGCCAGAGTTTCACACTGGGTGCAGAAGGCAGCACCTGCAGTATGTGACACAAACCCAGGGCATTATGTGGCAGGCTCAGAAAGTGAGGAGCTTTAGGTCAGTGACTAAGCACAATTTCAACAGTATGTTAAAAATGCACACACATCCCAGTATTTTCTATTCCCTTTCCCTGTCCGTCTGTTTCCATAAGACTTTTTACTATCTGACTTGTTTTGCTTTTCTCTTTGTTTAACTCTTCCTACTAAAATATAAGTTCCAAGCAGAAATTTTTGTCTGGTTTTGTTCATTGCTATACCCCAAGTGTCTCAACAGTGCCAGGCAAACAGTAAACACTAAAATATTTATTGAATAGATGAATAAAGAAGGTATATGTTATGCATAACACTGCTCACTCACTTTCTTGTTCCTTTAATATTAAATATTAACTTCTACATTTGAACAAAACACCCTATTCTATTTTGAGGGCTACCAACAGAGATCCACTGAAATCCAGACTGTCAGGAAGTGACCCGCAAATACAGATGTTACCTGTCTCAATATCACGTTACCAAGATCAGTATTAGCAATATCAGCCTTCCCCATACCTTGTAGAAGCACATTTGGGCATTTGAAACAACATAGTTCAATTATAGGTAGACTTTAGGATTAGTCATAACTCAGAAAGCAACCCCTGCAAATGAGAAACACGTTTTGTTGTTGTTGCTCTTTCCTTTTCAATTATCTAGGGTCATCAAAACAGTGGACATTGCCTGACCAGGCGGTGGCGCAGTGGATAGAGTGTTGGACTGGGATGCCGAGGACCCAGGTTCAAGACCCCCGAGGTCACCAGCTTGAGTGCGGGCTCATCTGGTTTGAGTCGCTGGTTTGAGCAAGAGGTTACTCGGTCTGCTGAAGGCACGGGGTCAAGGCACATATGAGAAAGCAATCAATGAACAACTAAGGTGTCGCAATTTGCAATGAAAAACTAATGATTGATACTTCTCATTTCTCCATTCCTGTCTCTCTGTCCCTGTCTATCCCTCTCTCCGACTCTCTCTCTGTCTCTGTAAAAAAAACAAACAAACAAACAAAAAAAAACAGTGGACATCGAAAATGCTAAATATTGGTGATACTGATTACAGCCTGCCTTCAGCCACCTCTGAATTGAGTCATGTGGTATGACCAGAGTCTGACCTTCTCATGTGGTTTTTTATAAGTAGGTGACATGTAGGCATGTTTGAATGGATAAGGCTGCTAGCTAAGGAGTCAGACAAACCTGGTTTTGTAAATCTTTTTATTATTATTTATTTGAGAGAGAAGAGAGAGAGAAGGAGGGAGGAGCAGGAAGCATTGACTCCCATATGTTCCTTGACCAGGCTAGGCCAGGGTTTTGAACCAGAGACCTTAGCATTCCAGATCGATGCTTTATCCACTGTGCCACCACAGGCTAGGCAGACTGACCTGGTTTTGAATTCTGGCTCTAATGTTCACTAGCTCTGCAACCTTGAATGAGTTACTTAACCTCTTTGTACTTGTTTCATCATTGTCAAATTATTTTTTTAATTATTTTAATTGATTTGAGAGAGAGAGAGAAAAGAAAACATTACTCTGTTGCCTCGCCTGTTTATGTATTCATTGATCAGCCAGTGACCCCTTGCTCAAGCTAGCGGCCTTTGGGCTCAAGGCAGTGATCTTTGGGATTGTGTGAATGATCCCATGCTTGAGCCAGCAACTCTGTGTTCAAGCTGGTGAACCAGCATTCAAGTTGGTGACTCTAGGAGTTTGGAACTGGTGACAAATCTTTCTGGGTTGACAATCTTCTGTGCCACCACCAATCAGGCCATTGATTGTTTCTTTTTTTTTTCCATTGATTGTTTCTTATATGTGCCCTGACTAGGGATTGAACCCACAACCTTGGCACATCGGGACAACACTCCACCCAACTGAGCTACCCGGCCAGGGCTCTGCCAAATGGTTTGACAACTCATGAGTTATAAGTTAATTGGGGTGTGCTTGGCAATTATGACTGATGCCTAGTTAGCCCTCAAAAATTGGTAATCATCATTCTGGAAAAGCAAAACAAAGTCAAAAGTATTCAGGATACTCAAGTATTTTTATGAAGCAGAAAAATAGCAAAATTGTTTTCTTTAATTATATCCATTGTGACTCAATTTCCGAAGCTTTCAAAAATAAGGCATTTGTTATGTGCCAGGCACAGTGTTAGGCAGTTAATGCTACAACGAAGCATCAGACACATTCCTGTCCTCCAGAGACTCACAGTCTTGTGGGGTAAATAGCCAAGTAAATGATGACTCACTGACTGAGCCAGGACACAGTTCAGCCTTCTTTCCTATCACCTATTAGCAAAATCCATGTTTAGACAACTGGAAGGAATAGACTGGACTACTGGCATCCTGCACGTCATCTAAAAATTTGTACCTTACTTTGCTCATGTATAAAATGAGGTAATGACTTCTCAGTTTATAAAAAAAAAAAAAAAGTCAACCCAACTCATAAGGAGTTATAAAGTTGAATATCAGGCCTTCAATATGGTAACATAGTAAAAGCTCAAGACCTGTCAGCTGCTTCATTATTGTTACTTCAGCCAACAGCACAGCTGTCTAACACTTCAAAAAGCACTACAAAAGCCTGACCAGGTGGTGGTGTAGTGGATAGAGTGTCGGACTGGGATGCGGAAGACCCAGGTTCGAGACCCCGAGGTCACCAGCTTGAGCGAGGGCTCATCTGGTTTGAGCAAAAAGCTCACCAGCTTGAGCCCAAGAGCCCAAGGTCTCTGGCTCAAGCAAGGGGTTACTCGGTCTGCTGAAGGCCCGTGGTCAAGGCATATATGAGAAAGCAATCAATGAACAACTAAGGTGTTGCAATGCGCAACGAAAAACTAATGATTGATGCTTCTCGTCTCTCTCTGTCCCTGTCTATCCTTCTTTCTGACTCTGACTCTGTAAAAAAAAAAAAAAAAAGAAAAAAAAAAACTAAGCTAAAAAAAGCACTACAAAAGATCACTAGTGGCCCTGGCCAGTTGGCTCAGTGTCCTTCCAGCATGTGAACATCCCAGGTTCGATCCCTGGTCAGGACACACATGAGAAGCAACCATCTACTTCTCTGCCCCACTTTCTACTCCTTCTCTCTCTCTTCCCCTCCAGCAGCCAGTGCCTTGATTGTTTTGAGTGTCAGCCCTGGGCGCTGAGAATAGTGCAGCTGGTCAGATCGTAGGCCTTAGATGCTGAGAATAGCTCAGTTGATTGGAGCATTGGCCCCAGACAGGGGTTACCAGGTGGGTCCCAGTCAGGGCACATGTGGGAGTCTGTCTCTATATCTCCCTTCCTCTTCCTTAAAAAAAAGACTAGAATTTACTTTTAAGGAAAGGATGCAAGATACCTAACTGTGTATATCATGCTATCATTTGCATTAAGAAGGGTGGATAAAGATAGAAATTTGCCTTATTCACCTTTGCACTTGCCACAGAAAGCTCCTAACAGTAGTTACCTATATGTATGTAGAGGGGGAGACTAGTGGGTGGAGATGGTTAGTATAGAAGAAAGTTTATAGGGTACTGTATATACTTTTGAAAAATATAGCCTGACCTGTGGTGGCGCAGTGGATAAAGCGTCGACCTGGAATGCTGAGGTCGCCGGTTCAAAACCCTGGGCTTGCCTGGTCAAGGCACATATGGGAGTTGATACTTCCTGCTCCTCCCCCCTTTCTCTCTCCCTCTCTCTCTCTCTCTCCTCTAAAATGAATAAATAAAAATTAAAAAAATAAAAGAAAAATATATGTGTGTATAAACATATATATTACATGTGAATATATTAAAAAACCGTTTAGTTAGAATACACGGCCTAGGGAGCTGAGTTAGGGTATCAACTGTGTAAATACCAGTCCCATAGGACAGGGCCAAGGAAGAAGAGGCCCAGCTCAGTGCCTCAGCATTAAAAACTGTTCAAAAGAAGTCCTGAGAAATGGCTGTGCTCGGTGAGTACTTTAAAAATCACAGGAAAGCCTGGAACCTTCAGTGAATTCCCATTAGCTTTAAGACAAAGCTTTATGTCTATTTATTTAGTTAGTTATTTTTAGAGAGAGGAAGGAAGAGAGAAAAACATTGGTTTGTTGTTCCACATATATGCATTCATTGGTTGATTCTTATATGTGCCCTGATCAGAAATTGAACCCACATTGGCATACCAGGATGACACTCTAACCAACTGAGCTACTCAGCCAGGGCCAAAGCCTCAGTTGTTTAGTTCTATATTACTGCTTCTAGTCACTCTGGCCCCAATGTATTCTTCCCCATTTTATCTCCCTCTTATCCCAGTTCAAGCCCTTGACTCCAGCCAACTTGGGTTAACCACACCCAAAACACCTTATATACAGAAACACCTCTGAGCCTCCAGCCACCACAGATAGATAGACTAGGTGTTACACAAGGGCAGCCTGTGGAGGGGAGGGGCAAGAGCAGATCACATCTGGGCTCCTTCTGCTAGACAAGCCAGCCCTGGAGTGCATCATGGACTGACCTGGGACGAAGTGGTGCATTTCTGTGATTGGTGTGCCCAGGTGGAGGTCTTACTGAATATTTGCTTCATTCTCCCCCTGCCTTTAGTGACCTGTTTACTACTCCAACTTCCTATCTGACTTTGGGCTTCTTCATAAAACCTCCCCAAGCCACTGTAACTCCACAGCGATTCCCTACCCTCTTAAATTCACACAACTCACTTGCCATCTAACTATAGCATTATAGTTTTGTGTTGTTTGAGATTGTTTTTGGGTTGCTATTTAATTTGTATTTTTTAACTTTATGCGAGCATGTCCTAAGCCTCAACTAGCTTGTAAGCTCATTGAAGATGAGATGACCATTTTTGGGGACCCCTCCAGATTTCCCAGGATAGTGTCCCACAGGCAGCAGGTGATCAGTAAGCATTTGTGGAACAAATCATATATACAAATCACTCGAGCAAGAGTCGGTCTCGCTTACTAGGAAGTTTACTGGTAAAGCAAGAGAGAGCAGGAAGGAAAGGCAGCTTCAAGAATTGGACCTATGACAAAGGTCTCATATAAAAAACCTGAAGAGTCTAAAGAGAATACCAAGACCACATCAGCGCCTTGATTTTATCTCCTTTTCTCTGCTTCTAGTTATCATGGAAATGGGTTTCCTTTCCAGCCAGGGGCTCCAGATTCTAGCAATTGCTGTCAGGATACAAGACCAGCATCATTCATATCCTTATCCAGCACCTACTAACATAAATTTTTAAAAATTTATTCATTTCTCAGAATGGGCTTAGTCATCCAATTGGCTTGTATTTCTCCTTGTCACATGAAGGACAGATTGCTGCACTATCAACTGATGCTGTTAAGTGCCCAAGTAAGATATTTGCCACAGTTATTTTGGGAAATATCCTTCTGTGCCTTTTTTCAGAGTGTTGTAACAGCCAGGAGTTTTTTTCCCCTGTCTGGGCTTTACCTGACCTTAAAAACTGCCAAGGGCAGATGTAGTTCACTGTCTGTTCTAGAAGATGTCTCCTGGTCAGATTGCTTTTCCTTTCAGTGGCCGCCTGGCTGAGTGGCTCACCCGTCATGAGGCAGCATCTTTACAGGCTCTGCAGAGCCTGCAGTTGTCCTTCGGGTCATCAATTGCTGTTTTAGCAATAACAAAGCCTACAGCCGTGACTTTTATTATTTCCAGTCTATGTTCCCCTTTGTAAAAGAATTATACACAATTCAAATATTTTGACCAAATATAGGGAGAAGGCTTTGAAGTTTGCAAACTAAAGAGAGAGAAGCCAAAAAAATAAAATAAAATAAAATCTAGTATAAGCTATATATCTGGGTTCAAATGCATCTACTGCTAAGGATCCCTTTCAGGATATAAATAAAATTTAATCATGTATATTTCGTGTCATATTCTCAATTTTTAGTACTTCATTTTACCATCTCCCCTAACCACAGCCAGGATTATCTCCTGGCTCTTCTTTTCTCAGTAGCTCGGTTTTTATCCTTCAAAATTTGCCGTCTCTACCTGATAGCCTCTTCGCAGGAAAGGACGGCCTTAAGATCCAAGGTGTTTTTTGTTTTTTGTGTTTTTTTTTTAATTTTTTTAATTTTATTTATTTTTAGAGAGGAGAGAGACAGAGAGGGAGAGAGAGGAGAGAAAGACAGAGAGAGAGAAGGGGGGGAGGAGCTGGAAGCATCAACTCCCATATGTGCCTTGACCAGGCAAGCCTAGGGTTTCGAACCGGCGACCTCATCATTTCCAGGTCGACGCTCCATCCACTGCGCCACCACAGGTCAGGCCCAAGGTGGACCAGACCCCTCTCGGGGGGAACAGGATGAGATAAGAATTTGAAGCAGGTTCTGCGACTGCGTTGTAATGTGATTGGAATGAGTAATAGTGTTTCATTCTGTACAGCATCTGTCTCCACCTACCAAATGGGAGATCGTACCATCTCTGCCTCATGGTGAAACAATGACATATCCAGAGAAATTCACAAAGCACCTCGCAGAGTAGGCCTACGCCACCCTGTGGCTTTCACTTTTCATTGGAGTCACAGGTGGGAACACATCGACCAAAAGACAACGACTGTGGAATTGACAGAAAAGATATTCTCCTCCTAATGAAAGCAGAAAGAACGTCTATCGTTAAAACACGTAATCTGCCGACCCCAAAAAATTCACAGAGCTACGAAGGAACACTAACTCGCAGCGCTCGCTTAGACCGCAGTGGTGGGCGGAGCTTGGCCACGCCCCTTGCGCTTGGGTCCCCGAGGGGCGCGGCGTGAAGCCGGTTTTGCCCCTCCTTCGCCACAGGAACGCGGAGGGACAATTCTTGCGCCTGCGTCCTGCGTCGCTGGGCGCCTCGACGCAGCCGCCGCCCGCCCCCACCTCCCGCCCGAGGGCCCTTTGTGCGCGTGCGCACTCGCGCTCCCGCCCTCTCGCTGTGCTGGTCTGAGTCAGTGGGTCTGTCGGACTCTGTCCACGGAGCTGGAGGAGTGAAGGGATTTCCAAGAGCGCCCTGTCCTAGTATTTTCTTTCCCCTCCCTTTCTCCCTCCCCACATCTCTCTGCACCCTTCTCTCGCTCTTGCGCTACCATGGCGGAGCTATCGGCGGCCACTCAGTCCCCGTCGGTCTCGTCGTCCTCCGGGGCCGAGCCGTCCGCGCCCAGCGGCGGCGGGAGCCTGGGAGCCTGCTCCGCCCTCGGGGCGAAGAGCTGCAGCTCCTCCTGTGCTGGTGAGGCGCGCCGGGGTACCCCGCCCTCGGGGGGTGCTGGGGGTCCGGGGGAGGGCGGACCACCCTCCCTACCGGGAAACGGGCTGAGGGGGAGGGGAGCAGGTCGTGCAGACGGTGAGGGAATAACGGGGTGCGAGGAAAACAGGTCGGGGGCAGGGACAGCAGCTCGGGGGAGCCGTCCCCTGAGCCGGGGCGACTTAGGGGAGGATTAGAGAGGTGGAGAGGATTGAGGCAGGTTGGTCGTAGGAGAAACGATTAGTTAAGATTTTAAGGGGATGGTGGTGAAAGGATTGCATTGCAGGTTTGCAGACAGGTGTTGACATAATCAGACGTTCATGGTAGCCGTCCAAAAAAAAAATTTTTTTTTTTGGTTGCCTGTGGGGAGAATGAGAAAGTTTAGTGGCAATATTGGAGCCGGCTTTACCTGCCTTTAATTTTCTGTGGCTAGACTCCCTGAGTGCCCGATTTTTCTGAGGCTCCGAGGTGGAAGGAGGCGTGATGAGAAGAGCTCAGGGAAGATTTGGGGGGGAGGGAGCGGCTGATGGTCCAAGATGGATCCGTGGCTGCATCTGCAACACGGCCTGCTTTTCCCTGGCGCGGCGTGGGGGTGGGGACGTGCAGTCAGTTGCTTATATTCTAGAACGTAATAAATGGAGTCGAGTCAAGCCCAGCCGTAAACATATTTTGATTTCAGGCTTTCTGTGAGCTGCTCTTGATCGCGGTGTAACAGAAGGGGTTGTTGACCGCAGCAAAGGGGGAAGGGGAGACCCTCAGACAAAGCAGGGGCTGGTGGGACCCCCTTCTTCATCATCTCTGTGAAAGATGAGGAAGGAAACTGCAGGCCGCTGTTAGTTTCCATTGTGTATCGTCTGCCTGTCGGTGGGAGCTGGCTGGCAAGCTCCCCTCGTGCAGGGATCTGCAGTGCAGATGCCTTCTGGAAGAGAAAAAAATGCACCCTGAGCAGGTGGTGGTTTTTAAAGGAACTGAGTCTTCGAAGGAAAAAAAAGAAAAGATTTTGGTTAAAGGAAGGGCCAGAAGCTTGGGAGGGTACAGAGAATGTCGTTCTCTATTTCCTTACCTCACAGGATTTTGAGAGACTTTAAAATGCTTTGTTGTCTCCGTTGCTAGAATCTTGGGGTGATTATAACGAAGTTAAAATTTCTGATCTTAGCTTTAAATATGTTCTCTACATGGTTTTTGAGGGGGATTTACTATATAAGAGCTTTGGTACCCTGTTGGATTTTCCAGTGTTGTTATGTCCATTTCAGTAGAAACAGCAGCAGAGGAAGCTTCTGCAAGGTCAAGATTAGCTGCCCAGATAAAGGAATGAGGCAGCAAATTCAGAACTCTTGTTCCCTTTAAACCACCCATGTTTCTCCTCCAAAATTTTGTGTTCTGGGCAGAGGTCCAGGGAACAGCAGCTTCCCTATAGCTTAGTAATTAGGTGTTGTGGCCTTAATCACTTGTCATTGCTCACTGCTTCAGTTGTTGGCCCTTTGGTGCATATCTTTTGATTTTTCTTGATCTAAAATAGTTTATTCAACTGGAAAGTAAACTAGATAGATTTCCTATCTCAAACTCTTATCCATTGAAAATATGTATTAATATTGTCTAAAAATCATTAATACAGTTTTGGTGGGCCCAATGTAAGGTGCTCATTTGTTGGGTCATTACTTGAAGAGTTTAGTTTAAAATACTGTGTGTATAGTCATCATTTCACTGCAGAAGCTTTTCCCCCTTACAGAGTGCATTCTGCATCTCGCAAAGGAAATGTCGGAGACGCCTTTGCACCATGAAAATAAGATGGACTTTGTTATTCCAAAATTTAACTCATTTAAAATGGATACTAAGAAAAATCTTCCTTGATTGTTAAAAAATCTACGTGAGTTGATGTCAGTCTTCAGCTTCACATTATTTCACCAACCTCCTTTTCATTTTGGAGACTTTCAAAAAGTGAAAGAAGAGTAAGGGGTCACTTGGTGTTCTGTAGAAGGCGATTTTATATTGTCTGACCTGTGGAATCACAGTTTTTGGAAATACTAGTCTCGACCTAAAGGTAGAGGATGACTGATGTCCACATTGGGTGCAATCCCTCAGGTGTTAGTGCAGCTGTCTATGTAGTATGCTTGGAGAAGGAGGTCGGGGGCCAGGATCGGC
Organism: Saccopteryx bilineata; assembly: GCF_036850765.1. Lineage (NCBI taxonomy): Eukaryota > Metazoa > Chordata > Mammalia > Chiroptera > Emballonuridae > Saccopteryx > Saccopteryx bilineata. The sequence continues at coordinate 398,615,695 of NC_089490.1, forward strand.
TTCCCAGATTTCTGCCTTTGAAGGAAACTGAAGATTTCAAAGCAGAAATTTGAGGTTGAAGTAAAGGAGACCTAAATATTTAGTGCTCTTTTCAGGGGGAGAGCTTCCATTATTCGACCCTCAAGTATAGATACATGTCTATTGTCTGAACTTTATTTTTTTTTAATTATTGATTTTAGAGAGAGAGAGAGAAACATCAGTTCCACTTTTTTTACGCATTCATTGGTTGATTCTTGTTATGTGCCCTGACTGGGAATCGAACCTGCAGCCTTGCTGTGTCAGGATGATGCTCCAACTGAGCCACCCAGCCAGGGCTATTGTCTGAACTTTAAAAATGTTTTAGCCTGACTTGTGGTGGCACAGTGGATAAAGCATTGACCTGGAAATGCTGAGGTCGCCGGTTCAAAACCCTGGGCTTGCCTAGTCAAGGCACATATGGGAGTTGATGCTTCCAGCTCCTCCGCCCTGTCTCTCTCTCCTCTCTTTCTCTGTCTCTCTCTGTCTCTCTCTCTCCCTCTCTGTCTCCTCTCTAAAATGAAAAAATAAAATTTAAAAATGTTTTATACCTTTCTCTATATAACTTGCTAGAGACTTCTTCATTATTGCTATGAAAATCATGATGCCAGAATAAAGCTGCATTTCTTGTATCTTTTTGGAAATTAGCTCAAAGCAAAAACAGCCTGGAAATTTTTATTTTTTAAAGTTTATACTTTACAACTACTACAAGTTGATGCTTTCCCTCCCCCTTTCTGTCTTCCTCTCTGTCTCTCTCACTCTCAAACCAATAAAATAAAATCTTTTTTTAAGTGAAACTTAAAGAAAAAATGTTTATGCTCTAAATACTTCTTTTCTCATGAAACTTAGTTGTTCTGTGTACTTTTTATGGCACAATTTTCACACTTTGTTCTAACAAGTCAATCAAATGTGGTGATTTGTATTTTCAGTCTTAACTCTTAAATAAAAAGAAATCTGACTACCTGTCCAGTACTGACGTTATCTGTATTATAGTCGTGTCAGACGACCAGTGGCACTGCAATACAGTGATAAACACAGACCGGAGCCCCAGAAACATGGAAACATCTGGATTCTAGTTCTGACTCTTACTAATTGTCTGACCTAGTGCAAACCCTGAGCCTCAGCAGTGTGACTTAGACCAGTTTGCCTTGCAACCTTAAATCCTAATTTTATTGAGTTATAATACCTATCATTTGATGCTTGTATTTGCAGATTAGAAACTTGTGCATGTAGATACAAAATAGTAATTGAATTACAAGTGGGAAATCATAATTTAACTCATAGTAAAGGAAGATCTTACTACCTTTTTCTTTCAAAAAGCGAGTCAGTTTCAGCTATTGAGCCCTCACATTGTCTTAAAGCTGCTACCCCGTTCACTCGGCTGGGCTGTTAAAGAACAAGGGTTGGGGGCAGGGAAAGCCAAGATGTTTTGTAGATGGTTTTTCATGACGTCTGTATGCTTAAAAACTATCTGCTGCATTCTGACCGTAATAAGTGTAGTTATGATACATGGTGAAACTCCTATCAGTGGAAGCAGGAGTACAGGAGACAGCAAGACTGGTCATGTCAGTATAGTTTACAAATGCCTGTTGATTTGGATGGCTTTTACTCCTAGGAATAAAAGGTTTTCTAATAGTGCTGTTTTCTTTTAGGGTCAAATTCATAAGTAATTTAACCACTTTGACCAAACAAACCAGTCTATAAATGTTTCACAGATACCGTAACCCGAAGTTGAAATCTCTAGGGGATTATTTATTAAGTTGCTGGTAAGAGTTTCAGTATTTTTATTTTCTATTATTTTCAAGATGGTCTGGAAACAAAACCAATAGAATTGCTTTTATTGTATTCTGCGGTGAGGAAATTATATATTCTTCCTGATATAGGAGCCACTTGTTTAATCCTATGTGTTTCAATAATTTATACATGAAGTTTGGTAGCGAAGGATCTAGAAAGATGTCATTGAAGGGAAAAGGGAAAGTTAAGGGTTCCAGTGTTGTTCGAGCCAAAAGTTGTTTGCCCTGTAGAAAGGCACTTCTCTTTAGCCATAACTAGGCATATTTGTTGTGTGTTCTTAGGTTATAGTTTGTGTTCAGATTTAGCATATAGTTTGTTAGTGACGAATTTATGATTGCCTAAACTGTACAGAGTTGTGATAAATATGTAAATTTCATAGTTGAACTTTTTACATAAAAATTACCAAGTTGATACTATGTTCATATAATTAACTCACTCAAGAGTTGCCCAGGAAACTGACTTATCCTTTCTTCCATTTGTTTATAATAACTATTAATTCTAGAATTATTTCTGGATCTTTGGGTGGGTTTTAGAAAAAGTGTGTATGCTAAATAAGTTTACCCATAATCAGTATTGCTTGTGATTGCATCATTGAAGTCTCTTACAATGTATCTGTTACTTACATAAAACTTACTTTGTGATACTGCAATTTTAGAGAGAAACCCTTAAATACTGTATAGGAATTGTATTTTACATTATTGGGAGGGGGGAATTGTCAGCAGGTAGCCTGCCTTTGTGGTCTTTTTAAATTTCAAAGAACTAGTCTTAATCTGTTTTCTCCCTGTGAAAATTACTTTTTTTTTTTTCTCCTTCTAAGCACCTCCTCATAACCTAACCAAGCCGGGACATGTGAACTTTTTGACAGTTTCTCATTGGCAGCTTGCCCTTGAGGATATATTGAAGTGTAAACTAATACAGAGCTCTTTTTGTCCTGTTACTTGGAAGCTTTTCAACAGTGAGCACTGTCTTCATTTTACATAGGAAGTAGAAATATTTAATTATTGTGTCTTGCATTTGTGTATTGCTTTAAGGTTTAAGTTGTGCCTGTGCATTCATTTAATTCAACAAATACTCAAGCATACATGAAAGCTCTTCGTTAGGTGCTGTGGGAGATCAGAAAGTAAATAAAGCACAGATCATCCCTCTAACGGCCATATTCAATAGTGGGAAGACTTGTGTTATGCTTATTTGTGCGGTAGTCAGGTAGTGATACAAACCTCATTTTACAGATGAGAAATCAGACTCAGAGATTAAGTAGTATGCCCAAAGGTTTGTGAATGGAGGTCCCATTCATGACACCAACTCCATTCTCTTTCAAATACATACACTGCCTCTCTCTAAAATTTGAAACGTGATAAAAATGGTTCATTCACCCTCTTGACTTAAGTTATCAGTGTTAACTTTGAGTTCATTTCTGGTCCCATGGTTTCTAAGCCAGGTGCCTTTTTGCTCCACTGTTCTACAGAACCTTCTCTTGTCAGGTTCCCCAATTATTTTCCACATTGTTCAGCCCGTGGTTACCTCTCGGTCCTCATCTCAAATGCTCTTTCAGCAGCTTTGATAAAATCGATCACTCCCTTCTCTGTGAAATACCTTTTTTTTTTTTTTTTTTTACAGAGGCAGAGATAGACAGGGACAGACAGACAGGAACGGAGAGAGATGAGAAGCATCAATCATCAGTTTCTCGTTGTGCGCGTTGCGACTTCTTAGTTGTTCACTGATTGCTTTCTCACATGTGCCTTGACCGTGGGCCTTCAGCAGACCGAGTAACCCCCTGCTGGAGCCAGCGACCCTGGGTCCAAGCTGGTGAGCTCTTTGCTCAAGCCAGATGAGCCCGCGCTCAAGCTGGCGACCTCGGGGTCTCGAACCTGGGTCCTTCCGCATCCCAGTCCGACGGTCTATCCACTGCGCCACCACCTGGTCAGGCTGAAATACCTTTTTTGTCTTCCATTACACCACACAGTCTCTAACTAGCTGCTTCTCCTCTGTCTCCTTTGCTTTCGTTCTTTTTTTTTTTTAATTAAAACATAATTCAAATAACATAAAAAGCACTATTTGAAAGTATTTACACAAGGTTGTACAACCAGCATCACTATCTAATTTCAGAAAATTATATTCCCCCCAGGAGAAGCCCCATGCCTGTTAGCAGCCACTCTCCATTTGTTCCTCCCCGTCCCTTGGCAAAGACTACTCTACTTTCTGAGTCTATGGATTTCCTTACTATTGGGATTTTATATTGCTAATTTTTTATCTTCCCAACATCTAACATATAGAGTACTCCAGGACTCACTTTTCAGAACTTTTCACTTATCTTTTTTTCATTGGTCTCATTTACAACATCCATCTTGTGTTTTGAAGGACCGTTGATGACTTTCAAATCTTTATCTTCAGCCTCCATGTCTAATAGGCATCTCAAGCTTACTATGTCTAAACTGAATTTGTTTGTTTGTTTGTTTATTTTAGCATGTGTGCATGCACAAAGGAGGGAGGGGGGAGAGATGAGAACTCATAGTTGCTTATTGATTGTTTTTTAATATGTGTCTTGACCGGGGGTGGGGGGCATTGGAGGGTTGGAGGGGGCTCCAGCTGAGCCAGAGATCCCTTGTTCAAGCCAGTGACCATGGGATCAAGCCTGCAACCCTGCGCTCAAGTTGGTGAGCCTGTGCTCAAGCCAGTGACCTTAGGCTTTTGCACCTGGGACCTCAGCATCCCAGATCGATGCTCTGTCTACTGTACGACCGCTGGTCAGGCATTTGTTTTTTCTCCTTGGATATTTTTGAATGAGAGCAGAAACATTACCTTTTTATTTATTTATTTTTTATTTATTTTTTTTTTTATTCAGCGAGAGCAGGGGAGGCAGAGAGACAGACTCCCACATGTGCCCCAACCAGGATCCACCCGGAATGCCCAGTAGGAGGCAATGCTTTGCCCATCTGGGGTGTTGCTCCATTGCTCAGCAACCGAGCTCTTCCTAGCACCACCTGAGGCGGGGGCCATGGAGCTGGCCATAGAGCCGTCCTCAGTCCCCGAGGCCAACTTGCTCCAGTTGAGCCATGGCTGCAGGAGGAGAAGAAAGAGAGAAGCAAGAGAGAGAGGGGTGGAGAAGCAGATGGGTGCTTCTCCTGTGTTCCCTGACCGGGAATCAAACCCAGGACTTCCGCATGCTGGGCCAATACTCTGCCACTGAGCCAACTGGCCAGGACCACATTACCTTTTTTTAAATATTCATTTTATTGACTTTAGAGAGGAAGGGAGAGAGCAGGAAAGAGATGGGAACATATATGTTCCTATATGTGCCCTGACCAGGAATCAAACCAGCAACCTCTGTGCTTTGGGACAATGTTCTAACCAACCTAGCTCTCTGGCTAGGGCTGAAAATCATATTATAAGCTTTGCAAAAACTTAACCCATATAGAAATTGATATATCCATTTAGGTACTGAGGAGAGGTTTTTTTTGTTTGTCTTTTGTTGCTTTTTTGCGAGAGAGAGAGAAGGACAGACACAGACAGGAAGGGAGTGAGATGAGAAGCATCAACTCATAGTTGCAGCACCTTAGTTATTCATTGATTGCTTTCTCATATGTGCCTTGACGGGGGTGGAGAAGGGGGACTCCAGCCAACTTAGTAATCCCTTGCTCAAGCCAGCAACCATGGAGTCATGTTTATGATCCCACGCTCAAGCCGGTGACCTCAGGGTTTTAAACCTGGGTCCTCAGCATCCCAGGCCAACGTTCTATCCACTGCTCCACCATTTGGTCAGGCAGGAGAGAATTTTCATGTAAGTCCATAAAACTATGTCTAATAAATACAGCTTATGTTTAAGGTTGGCTTCTTTCACTATTATCTTTATTTGTGGACTCTTATTTTCCATTAATTGCATTACTCCAGAAAAGTATCATTTTAAGACCATTTGAATGCCACATTTTAGTCTCTTAGAAAGACTCACTTCTGCCCTGGCCGGTTGGCTCAGCAGTAGAGCGTTGGCCTGGCGTGCGGGGGACCCAGGTTCAATTCCCGGCCAGGGCACATAGAAGAAGCACCCATTTGCTTCTCCAGCCCCCCTCCTTCCTCTCTGTCTCTCTCTCTTCCCCTCCCGCAGCCAAGGCTCCATTGGAGCAAAGATGGCCCAGGCGCTGGGGATGGCTCCTTGGCCCCTGCCTCAGGCGCTAGAGTGGCTCTGGTCTCAGCAGAGCGATGCCCCGGAGGGGCAGAGCATCGCCCCCTGGTGGGCAGAGCATCACTCCCTGGTGGGCGTGCCAGGTGGATCCCGGTCAGGCCCATGCGGGAGTCTCTCTGTCTCCCCGTTTCCAGCTTCAGAAAAATACAAAAAAAAAAAAAAGAAAGAAAGACTCACTTCCAGTAAAGACCCAATGGTAAACTAGTCTGATGTGTCAGGATTTTTTTTTTTATGTGTCAGGATTTTAAGATATGTTAAAATGTTTTATTACCATCTTATACCTAACAAAATATGAGTTTTGATTTAATACATTTTAAATATTATTTGGAGAAGATTAAGACGTTCCTAAAAGTAACCGTAGTTCTATATATTTTAAAGTTGGATTATTAAAATATCTGTAATCAATTTTCTGTTTACATATTCTATTTTGTTTCTTCTAAACTTTCTCGTTTATTTTGCAACAAGAGTTCTGCTTTTCCTTCCTCTTAGATTGCATATACATTCATTCCATAAATGTACAAAGAGAGTTGTCCAACTCCTGTTGTAATAGAATAGTGAGTGTCTTCATTATGAGCACCGTTGTGACTTAACGCTGGAGGGGGCTACTAACTACTGCATTAACAGGACTAATGTTCAGTCACTCAGAGAGTGTCTTTGAAATAACAGTTAAGAAATCCCATATAGTTTGGTTTTAACCAATCATTAAGTAAGCTTCTATAATGTTCAGTCCTCCATTTTCTGTGCCTTCTACTATGTGCTTTATGTGAGATGGCCCTTAACCTAAGGTACTTCTAATCAGGTTGGAATTTATTTCCAATGGCAAATAAATTGAATTTTTTAAGCTAGATATTAGATTTTACATAGGTTCATTGGTTCCAGAAGACCAAAATGTTGTTATAATTGCTCTATTTTTACAGTAGTGATGTCAGCTGTAAATAAATAAATAAATAAAAATCAACCCCCCAGTTTATGTATTGTGGAAGTGTTTAGTGACTTGCTTCCAATGACTACAATATGGAAGGGCAGGGAGCAGTGCCACCTTAGAGAGAAGCCTAGCTAACTGCCTCAGCCAGGGGATCGAGGTTAACATCAGGGATGAGTCATGTTGACAGCATGTAATTTTGATATGATATGACAGGGATGGCCCTTCACCTAAGTGGTATTCTTCCCCAAAAACTGTATCTCCAGGCTAACTATGAGAAAAGCATCAGACAAACCCATCTTGAGGGACAGTAAAATATTTCCAGTAGTTCTTAAAACTGTCAAGGTCATCAAAAGCGTGTTAAGAAATGGTCATAGTCCAGCCTGACCAGGCAGTGGTGCAGTAGATAAAGTGTCAGACTGGGATGCGGAGGACCCAGGTTTGAAACCCCAAGGTCGCCGGCTTGAGCAGGGCCACAACAGCTTGAGTATGGGGTCGCTGGCTTGAGCGTGGCATCATAGACATGACCCCATGGTCCCTGGCTTGAGCCCAAAGGTTGCTAAGCCCAAGGTCGTTGGCTTGAGCAAGGGGTCACTCACTCTGCTGGAGCCCCTGGTCAAGGCGCATATGAGAAAGCAATCAATGAACAACTAAGAACAAAGAATGGATGCTTTTCATCTCTCTCCCTTCCTGTCTGTCCCTGTCTGTTCCTCTCTCTGTCAAAAAAGAAAGAAAGAAATTGTCATAGTCCAAAGGAGGCTAAGGAGACAAGATGACAAAATGTGACTTGGTATCTTGGATGGGATTTGGGAACAGAAAAAGGGCATTAGGGAAAAATTAATGAAACCCAAGTGAAGTATGGGGTTTTGTTATTAATAATATATCAATATGAGTTCATTAGTTGTGATAAATGCGCCATCATACTAATGAAACAGGCTAACACTGGGAGGAACTTAGAGCTGGATATAAAGCAACACTGTACTTGTCTTTGGGCCTTTTCTGGAAATCTAAATAAAAGTTTTTTAAAAAGAAAGAAATCCTTAATCATGAAATAGATATTTCTTTAGGAGAGGCAAGGAGGTCCACTTTCAGTACTTCTACTTAGTAATACAATGGAGGTCCTAGCCAGCACAAAAAAAGATAAGAAAAATCAATGGCATCAAGTTTTGGGAGAAGTCAGTCTGCCTGTCCCTTGAGCTTTGTTGGGAAAGGGGCCCTAATGGGCACAGTTTAGCTGCTTCTGAGTTGACATGGAGAATTGTGGTTATGAGAGAGTACAAAGACTGCCCAATTTTTTTGTGGCCTAGCTATAAAGCAAAAAGGAAAATGGTAAATGATCAAAAAAATTATTTGCATTATTATTAGAAGACATGTCTAAAAGAACTGATGATTTTCATTTCATTACGTTAATTTTAGATAGAATTTTAAACACTTTTCCTTTCCTTATGTATTGGGAGATGCTTTAATAATCTATGGAAACTAACACAAAATAGCTTTGGACCCAAATGTAGATGTCATTCCACAAATTTTTTTCTGAAAGTAGCTTGCTTCTCTGTTTAAATTTTATAGTCTATTAAAACATAATTTTGCCCTGGCCGGTTGGCTCAGCGGTAGAGCGTCGGCCTAGCGTGCGGAGGACCCGGGTTCGATTCCCGGCCAGGGCACACAGGAGAAGCGCCCATTTGCTTCTCCACCCCTCCACCGCGCTTTCCTCTCTGTCTCTCTCTTCCCCTCCCGCAGCCAAGGCTCCATTGGAGCAAAGATGGCCCGGGCGCTGGGGATGGCTCTGTGGCCTCTGCCTCAGGCGCTAGAGTGGCTCTGGTCGCAACATGGTGACGCCCAGGATGGGCAGAGCATCGCCCCCTGGTGGGCAGAGCGTCGCCCCTGGTGGGCGTGCCGGGTGGATCCCGGTCGGGCGCATGCGGGAGTCTGTCTGACTGTCTCTCCCTGTTTCCAGCTTCAGAAAAATGAAAAAAAACAAACAAACAAACATAATTTTATTAACCAATGTCATCCTAAAATATTCAATAAAACTTAAAATAAAAAATGTTTTAAAGTGGCCACAAAGAACAACAGGTAAAAACAAAGAGAATGGAAAAAAAATACTAATGAGGTTGCTTCCATTAAAGCCAAGAAAGTAAAATTTTTAAAATAACAAAATAAAATATACAGTCTATGGTATTGAAGGATATTTATCACCAAAATGACTAGTTTTGGTTCTTCCTGTTTCTGTAGTCCTCCACTTCGGAACCACGCTCTCACCAACCAAGCTGATCGGCCAGGGCTGCCAGAGCCCTTTTTAAAATACTTGTGATGTTGTCACTTCCATAAAGCTTTCAGTGACTCCTCATTTCACATAGACTATAATCCAAATTTCATTGCATGACGTTTAAAGCCATTTGGAAACTGGCCAAGTTGTTCTTTCTCTCCAGAATGCCTTCCACTCTGTCTTGTTCAACTTTTTTTTTTTTTTTTTTTTAATATGGAACGCTTCACGAATTTGCGTGTCATCCTTGCGCAGGGGCCATGCTAATCTTCTCTGTATCGTTCCAATTTTAGTATATGTGCTGCCGAAGCGAGCACTCTGTTTTGTTCAACTTTACAACAGATTGACCATCTCTCCGTGGTTCCCGCAGTGACTGCCTCTGCTGCTTTCCCACTTCAGTTACTTGTCACCTCTCTATGACCAGTGGTAATACAGTGCCTGGACTTGGCTACTTAGGATAATGTTTGGTTTCATTAATAGCATTTGAGAATTAAGATCACTGTTCTTGGGTTTGGTTTCTTGTAGCATAAATATGGAATGTGAATATGACATGATTTTTGTAAAGTTGACCTCATGCTTAATTAATATTGTTGCAAACTATGAACTGGTTATCTGTGTTCTGTATCAGAATAGATGCTATGCATAAAAATTTGTATGTTGAAATTTTCCATTAGGAGGTGTTAGGTGGAGGTGAGAAGGCAAGTTCATAAGATTGTTTCTGGCATTGGGCTTAGCATTTGGTTTTTTGGGTTTATTCTGATTTAAACTCACCAGTTGACAGATTTAATGTTGAAGGTAAATGCATATAGTAATGAACCTATCTGGAAACATTAAAGAAATAGATATAAATGCTTGCTTTAAAAAGGAATAGGAGAGCTTTTATTTGTAGGAGTAAATGTGATCACTATCTTTTACAATAATTAAAAAGGATGTGGTTTTTAAATTCTGGTCTTGAGTTACTGAAATACTACTGCCTATTGTCCACTAAGTTCTGCCTTAGTGTAATATGTTCCATATTTGTTAACTAAATAGTTTTCTTCATTTTTTTTTCTTTTTTTCTTTTTTTCTTTTACAGGGACAGAGAGGGGGGGGATAGGCAGGGACAGAGAGAGATGAGAAGCATCAATCATCAGTTTTTCGTTGCGAGACCTTAGTTGTTCATTGATTGCTTTCTCATATGTGCCTTGACCATGGGCCTTCAGCAGACCGAGTAACCCATTGCTCGAGCCAGCGACCTTGGGTCCAAGCTGGTGAGCTTTTGCTTAAACCAGATGAGCCTGCACTCAAGCTGGTGACCTCGGGGTCTCGAACCTGGGTCCTCTGCATCACAGTCCAATGCTCTATCCACTGTGCCACTGCCTGGTCAGGCTAAATAGTTTTCTTAAATTAGTACTTACAGGTATAGCTATGGCCCAGTCTGTTAGAGCACAATCCCTTCACTTTGATATTTATAACACTTGTAAAAACATTTTTAGGCCCTGGCCGGTTGGCTCAGTGGTAAAGTGTCGGCCTGGCGTGCAGGAGTCCCGGGTTCAATTCCCGGCCAGGGCACACAGGAGAAGCCCTCCCCCTCTCCTTCCTCTCTGTCTCTCTCTTCCCCTCCCGCAGCCAAGGCTCAATTGGAGCAAAGTTGGCCCGGGCGCTGAGGATGGCTCCGTGACCTCTGCCTCAGGCGCTAGAATGGCTCTAGATGTAACAGAGCAGCGCCCCAGATGGGCAGAGCATCGCCCCCTGGTGGGCATGCTGGGTGGATCCCGATCGGGCGCATGCGGTAGTGAGTCTGACTGTCTCCCAGTTTCCAGCTTCAGAAAAATACCAAAAAACCCCCAAAAAAACATTTTTATAATTGCAACAGAAAAAGGAGTTAACAAGTAAAAGTTAGTATATTTAGGGGCACTTTTAAAGGGTTTTGTTTTTAACATGCTGCATTCATTAATTTTTTTTCTATTTTTACTGGAAGGGTAATTTATATTCTTGATTTGTGGTGAAAAGCAAATCTCCCTCCCATCCCAGACCTCAAGGTCCCTTTTGCTGGTCCCTTTTGTTGGCTGTTAACAGATGCACACCATAGGCACTTCTGCACTTTGCTTTTTAGTTTAATGTATCAATTATGTCAACATCTATACCTGAACCCATTCTTTTTTTCATAGCAGCAAGTATTCCATTATTTGAATGAAACTATTTAACTAGTTTTCTATTGACGGTCGTTTAAATTATTTCTAGGCCCTGGCCGGTTGGCTCAGTGGTAGAGCATCGGCCTGGCGTGCGGAAGTCCCGGGTTCGATTCCTGGCCAGGGCACACAGGAGAGGCGCCCATCTGCTTCTCCACCCCTCCCCCTCTCCTTCCTCTCTCTCTTCCCCTCCTGCAGCCAAAGCTTCATTGGAGCAAGGATGGCCTGGGCGCTGGGGATGGCTCCGTGGCCTCTGCCTCAGGCGCTAGAATGGCTCTTGTGGCAATAGAAGCGACGCCCCCTGGTGGGCGTGCCGGGTGGATCCCGGTCGGGTGCATGCGGGAGTCTGTCTGACTGCCTCCCCGTTTCCAGCTTCAGAAAAATACCAAAAAAAAAAAATTATTTTTAGTTCTTATAACCAGTGCTTTTATAATCTTCATCACATATGCAATTATATCTGTAGATTGAATTTCCAGAAATGTAAGTGCCAAGTTAAAGAATATGTGCAGGGGGTGGTGGGGAAGGTATGTACCTTTAAAATTTTTGATATATGTTGCCACCATCAGAGTATAATTTTAGAAGATGAAGATTTCTCACAATTCTCTGTGAATTAAGTATTCAAAGTCAACTCTGTCAGTATTTATCAGCTAGCTATATAGGTTTAAGTGCTCATATCTTAGTGACTAACTCCACAAAATGCAGTTTGGAATGGTTAAAGCAAATATCAGTTAATAATCAGATACCTATTTTTCCTTTCCCACGAAGAGTGGCCGGGAACATCATCGTTCTTGAGCTTGTACTTGTTTAACAATGCTAGCAGCCCCTCTCTTCTTCTTACTTTGAAGGTGAGACTATTTGAGCCTCCCCCAAATGGATTAACTTTTAGAAATACATCTCAAAATGAAATAAGGTTTTGCTGCCAGGTGAGTGAAAACAATAATTGGAAATAAAGACTTGGGTTTTCCCGTCTTGCTTAAACCCAATGAAATATATGGTGCTTAGCCAAAATGAAATAAAAGTTAAAATTCCTGTGTGAGGTTGTCAGATTCTCACGCTGTGTATTTTCTTTCAGATTCCTTTGTTTCTTCCTCTTCCTCTCAGCCTGTATCTCTATTTTCGACCTCACAAGGCAAGTCCGTTATTTTTTATGTGTGCATTAATAAAAGAAAAATGTTGAGAAAGAGGCTGTAACTGGGGATATGAGGCACAAGTTTTCTGTTGCCCTCGAGTCCCTTAAAATAAAAACTAATTACAAGCCAGTCTTTTATACTATTTAGCAGTTTCCAAAGGATTTCCTGTAAAGACAAAAGACAGTAACGTAGAATTAGGCGAAGTGGACCCTTTGACCTAGTATAAGCTTGAGATGTGGTTTTTTGAGTATCTCTTAATAATTAAAAACGCCCACAGAATTTGGAACAGATAGAATTGTGGCTCAGAAAACAACCCAACCCCAGAAGGCATTTTAACTTACTGATTTGCAGTTATGCAACTGCTTTGAAGAGGTAGTAGATTTGGAAGAAAGAAAAACACAACAGTATAAACGCCTGCTTCCACTGAGCTAGTATATTAGCTATAGAGTATTTTAGTGTGAACTTCTCTAAGATTTGTCACAAGAGCTAGACTAGTTCCAGATTACCTAGGAACATTGAACAAGTCAGCTGACTTTTTGGCAAGCCAGGCATGTTTTCCTACAGATTAAGCCAAGGCTTTGTTTTTTTGTTTTTTCTTTAGATCTGCCAACCAATGAGGAAGGGAGTCTGAGAGTGTGATAGCTATAGGTTTGTGGAAGTAGTAGCACTGCCAAAAAGCTGGAAGAGAGTGCTGTGTGCTTCATTGATTTGCACTAATAATAAAGCACTGTTTCATCTGTGCTTTGTACTTGACATCAAATACAGGTCAATGGAAAACTCTTATTTTTAAAAAGGTGATTAAACTCAGGAGACAGGTCTAAGAAACTCTGTGTGAACAGTTTATTGTCCCTGCTGAATTCTCTAGGTGCCAAGTCTGGGTGCTGGCTTGTTAGGAAGACTTTGACCTTATAAAACTAAAGAAGTAACAGGGTAAAATGGGTGTAGTAAAACTTTATCCATGTTTAATCTGTTTAGGAAACATGATAATGATAGATAATTTGTTGCTTTTAAGTGATAATTTGTTGCTTTTAATTCCGGCTGCTAACATTAGAGCCCCAAACCCTTTGTAATGTGCCTCACGGTGTAGATTTGGGTATCTTGTGGGTCAAAGCATGACCTTTGAAATTAACATGTTTACATTAAAAGATATTTTGTGAATGTTAGTCATTCAAACCTACAAAGTGACTCTTGACCATAATGATATCTTTAAAGATTTCCTTTTTCCTCATTAGATATTTAGTAATTTGGGCAGATAAGTATTACATTTATTTCATTCTGGAAAATAAACCTGTAAAAATAAAATATAAATAGAACAAATAATTATATATTTCTACTGCAGATATTTCAGATGTTTTAAAATGTATCCTTCGTAGTTATAACTTTTTTTTTTTTAATATAGGAAGGTCATTGGTATCCACAGTAGTGTAACAGTGCGACCCAAGCACAACATACCTAGTGTACAGAATGCTGAGAGGATAACTATCATAGCTTTAAAAAATAGTTTAATCCCTGTTAGGAAAAAAGGAACATACATTCAAGTAGAATGGAGGTAAATAGAATTTTTTAAATTAAAAACTAATGTTTAAGTAGGCTTATGTTTCACAGGATGAGAGTTTGTAAAACAATAGATTTGGCATTCTTTTAGCTTATAAAGAGTTCTTTTGACAAATTCAGATTCAAAATAGTGTTACTACTAAAAGGGTATTATAAAGAGGCAGTTAAAAATGTCATATCCCTGAAGGTATTCCAGTCTGGCCTCTATTGCAAACCAAATACCATATACATATACACACGCACAGGTGCGCACACACACATAATGGAAAAGGAACCCAGCTGGTACTGTACCTCATTGGCAGGTCTGAAGATCAGACTGGTTATTTGAGGTAACACTTGGCATGTGATTAGGTGTGTTCTAGGGTGGCCAAGACTGGTGCTTCTAGTCTGCCTTAATAAAAATAAGGGAAGAGGATGTTGTTGGTGTACTTGGTTAGCTGAATTAAAATGCCTGGGGGAATAGCTGAGACCAGTCCTGCCCCAACACAGGCCTTTCAGAGTGACTGCTGCCACCAGCAGGTACCTTGAGTCCATCAGTGCCAGTGCCAGCTAACTAACCTGTCTCTGGCTTCCATATTCTTTAGCCTAACGCCTTGGGCCATTGTGCCTCACTTTTATACAGGGGTGAGCAAAAGTAGGTTAACAGTTGTTGTATGGAAGAAAAACATGCAGGTTGTGATTATTACAATAGCTTTATTAACTCAAATAATGTCACAATGCAACTGGAAACCTACTTTTGCCCACTCCTATGTATCTAAACCATATTAAGCGATATGTAGCAATAATTAAATGGGACATTTTCATATTTAAGAATGACTTCTGAACTGTATATGTATCATTATTGGGTTACAGTAAGATGCAGGTACCAAAAACTGTTATTAATTTGGACTGAGTCAAAAAAGGCATTTAAATATAGCAAAAAGAAATTAATATTTACTAAATTGTACTCCTTTGAGGTATGCAGTTAGTTAAGCTAGCAGTTTAAACTTTTTGAAAGCTAATGAATAGGTCTGTGATTAGAATGTCAGTGGAATAAGTGGTTTTACTCCTGAGTAGGACTTAAGCTTACTGAGTCCTTTTTTTCTCATTAAAGAGTTAAATTTCAGCCTAATCCCTGAGCATTTCAAAATAGGGAGTGAGTTTTAATGTTTTCCTGTACTGTAAGATAAAGATGTTAACAGGTGTAGATGTAGTATGTGGCTAATTTTTATTGAGTTTATATAGTGCTCAGTACTTCATATGAATCATCTCATTTAATCTTCATACCAATTTTATGGAGGAAAGACACTAGCTCTTTTACCTATTGAGAAGGCTAGGGTTTTAACTTGCTCAAGGTCACACTGTAGGTGACAGGCCTAGGATTTCCAAGCCATACTGTAAAGATGATGAAGCATATTAGTTGTATTTTAAGGTTTATAGATATTTAGAGATGTCGTTTTGAGATTAATATTAAAATCATGAAAGCAGAAGAGGCAGAGATTACTACTTTAACCATGTTATCGCTATTAGGCAATTCAGTATCATTTGGGGAGTATATTCCTTCCATCAGACACAAAATCAAACTGAAATTTGGTTTCTGCTTTTGAAACCTTTGACGAAAGTGTAGACTGGAAAACACTCAGATTTTCTTTAGAAAGCATTGGAAGAAAAGTAGGGAAATGAGATTGGAAGCGCAATTGCACTCTGAGTAATGCAGTGGCTCTCTGGAGTAGGAAGTTAAATACTGAGCTTTGGGGCAAGCATTGAGGGAAATAATTTGCCAGTTACAGCCTTTTTTTTAACAAAAGCAAAACATTTTTCTTTGTACAAAAGAGACTTTTTTGTTTAGGATCTAGCTTGGCTGCAAAGTGTCTGCTGGCTAACTTCCTATTTTGGTGCTGTGGCTGAAAGTTGCTAATGTTTTGCACGAAAATTTGTCTTTTTTGTTTTGTGAATGTGGGAAAACTCAAGTGTAGGCAAACCTATACCTGGATGTCTCAGGCCTCCCTGTACGGATACTCATGGAATGTGTATGGAAAGTAACCTAGAGGCCACTGGCAGGCTGGCGGGCTTTCTCCACCGCAGGTCTGCTTCTTCCATGTTACAGGTATCCTTCTAATTAAAAGTAGTGAATGCCTTGGAGGGTTTGGGGGGGTGGTAACTAGTAACCAAATGGTAACTATAACAGATTTCTAAGCTATTCCCTCTTTTTAGGAAGAACTGAAGGACAGTTTGGAGAATAAGGAACAGTAAAGGGAAGATATTTTGAAGTGTAAACAAACATTTTTTTCAGTTTGAAAATGTTTACTTGGTGTCTACAGAGCATTCACTTGGAAGTTGTTTTTTTTTATCATGTCATTTTTAACTCCCAACCTTGTTCTGTAAGATAAAGTATTCTGGACACAGAAGAGGGCAGTTTCTCCCTCCATTCCCACTCCATATTCTCAAGCCCAATGAGCTTTTCCTTATTCCAATTGAAATTTCAAGTTACTGTTCTTTAAAATTAGTGAATAGATGTGTTTAGAGCAGGGAGAAAGGACCACTCACTCTGCCCCTTCCCCTCTGCAGGTTGTGTCCTGGACAAAGACTGTGGTTGGGACTGAGGGTGTCAGTGTCAGGACGAGAGTTCTGAAGTACAGCTCAGTCTTTCTGCTCTTCTAGAACTAATGAAATACAGGCAGTCAAGGTGTGGTTCTCAAGCCAGGTGCATTACCTGGGAAACTCGTCATGCAGATTCCTGAGCTTATCCTGCTCTGGAAATTCTGAGTCAGTCAGGCGGAGACAAAGCCCGTGCAGCACTCACTGGTGGTTGCGCTGAAGTTTGAAAGGGACTGTAAGAGATGTGCCAGTGGCTATTGTGCTCAGCGAGTCAGACTTTGACCTTGATAGTGATAAAGATCAGTTGCTAAAACATTTTGTTCAGGAACTTGTCTTTCAACATTGGCTTACAGTATATATTTATTTTATATTGGACTGCTTTAAATGTCTTTATTCACTTAGAACCCGCAGTTCTTAGAATGTCGTAAGCATTTAATTTTTACTGATTTAGATAACAGTCACCCAAAATCTTGAAATAGATAAAAGCTCTTTAAATTCCTGCCCTTTATTTGTGACTGGTTGGAGAGAAAGTGTTTAAAACCCTGAATGAGGACTTTGCTGTATTATATACCAGGTGAAGGTGGTTAGGATTTGACAATATATCTTTTTCTCTCTCCCCTAATAAAAAGTAGATGGTCTGCAGTATCTGTTTCAGCTGAGATTTTTTTTTTTTAATGTGTTTGGGGACATTTATTGAGAATTTGTTATAAGTCCACAAATACTTGTTTTAAGCACTTCACATGTATTAATTCATTTCATCTTCACAGCAGTTCTTGAGTTAGGTGCTTTAGTATACCCCCTTTTATTTTTGTTTTTACAGAGATAGAGAGAGGGATAGATAGGGACAGACAGATAGGAACGGAGAGAGATGAGAAGCATCAATCAGTTTTTCATGGTGACACTTTAGTTGTTCATTGATTGCTTTCTCATATGTGCCTTGACCGTGGGGCTTCAGCAGACTGAGTAACCCCTTGCTCAAGCCAGCGACCTTGGGTCTAAGCCAGTGAGCTTTGCTCAAACCAGATGAGCCCGCGCTCAAGCTGGCGACCTCGGGGTCTCGAACCTGGGTTCTCGGCATCCCAGTCCGACGCTCTATCCACTGTGCCACCGCCTGGTCAGGCTATCCCCATTTTTTAGATGAGATTAAGGAATTTGCGAAGGCCACACAATGAGTCAGTATGATGAAAAGATTTTGCATCTTTTAATTGGAATTTTTGGTTTGGGAGTAGTCAAATGTTACAGAAATTTGTGGGGTTTTTTCTTTTCCAAATGAGAGGGGAGGAGGAACAGTCTCCATATCTACCCTGACCGGGATCCACCCAGCAACCCTGTCTTGAGGCTGATGCTCTGCCCATCTAGAGCCATGCTTGCAGTGGAGCCATTTTTAGCACCTGAGGTGGAGGCTCCCTGGAGCCATCCTCAGTGCCCAGGCTGATGCGCTTGAACCAATTGAGCCATGAGTGCAGGGAAGGGAAGAGAGAGTGGAGGAGAGGAAGGGGTGGAGAAGCAGATAGTTGCTTCTACTGTGGGCCCTGACTGGGAATCGAACCAGGACATCCATACACCAGGCTGATGCTCTACCACTGAGCAAACTGGCCAGAGGAAGAAATTTAGAATATGACTGCCAACTTAATTTTCTAGTCTTATTTCAGAAAATATAATTAAAAGACAAAGAAGAAATTAGTTTAAGAAGATAAAGTAAGCAAGGAACTCAGTTCTGGATAAATTTGCAGACATCTATGATCCTTGTAGGGTTATGACATTTTCACCTCTTGCCATATATTGATTTCCTTCTAGTACAGGGGTCTCAAACTCACAGCCCATGGGCCGCGAGTTTGAGACCCCTGTTCTAGTAGATGTGTAACCCTTGTTTGTTAAGAGAGTAATGCCATATCTTTTTTTTTTTTTTTTTTTTTTTTTTTTTACAGAGGCAGAGATAGACAGGGACAGACAGACAGGAACGGAGAGAGATGAGAAGCATCAATCATCAGTTTCTCGTTGCTCATTGCGACTTCTAAGTTGTTCATTGATTGCTTTCTCACATGTGCCTTGACCGCGGGCCTTCAGCAGACTGAGTAACCCCCTGCTGGAGCCAGGGGCCCTGGGTCCAAGCTGGTGAGCTCTTTGCTCAAGCCAGATGAGCCTGCGCTCAAGCTGGCGACCTCGGGGTCTCGAACCTGGGTCCTTTCACATCCCAGTCCGATGCTCTACCCACTGCGCCACCACCTGGTCAGGCAGTAATGCCATATCTTTAAGTGATTAGAATTCTTGATAATGAATGTGCACATTAAATCCCATTATAGCAGATAATTAGAAAATATTCATGATGAGGGAATTTTTTGATAGACATTTGTTTTGTTTTGTTTTACAGGGTCAGAGGAATAGATAGGGACAGACAGACAGGAACGGAGAGAGATGAGAAGCATCAATCATTAGTTTTTCATTGCGACACCTTAGTTGTTCATTGATTGATTTCTCATATGTGCCTTGACCATGGGGCTACAGCAGACTGAGTAACCCCTTGCTCGAGCCAGCGACCTTGGTTCCAAGCTGGTGAGCTTTGCTCAAACCAGATGAGCCCGCGCTCAAGCTGGTTACGTCAGGGTCTCGAATCTGGGTCCTCCACATCCCAGTCCAACGCTGTATCCACTGCACAACCGCCTGGTCAGGCCAGACATTTGTTTTGATTACTGTTGAATGTCTGTTGTATTACATGTGTGAAGGGCTGGGTCCTTTGAACTAGGAGAGGGTAGTGGACATTTTCTGCGATGTAAGGTAATCCGGAGTTATTTCATCAGGCAGTTTTACAATATACAGTATAGTATTTTAAAACCTAACCATCTCCAAACTCCCTGGAGTTGTCTGCCATTTTACCAGGTACAGCCTTGGACAACACCAGTGACTTATTAAGTGCCATACTGACTAATTGGAAGAGTCTTTGTTTATCTGAGTTCTTGTAAAGGGCTTCTTAGATTCTGGTCTTTGTTCTAGTTAATGTTTTCATTTCTTTGTAAACTCTTTACTTCCAGCCCAGTTTTATCCATTGTATTGGCACAAGTCAGGTCTGTCCGAGTTAGGGTTTTAACTAGCCAAGAAAACTTCCTTTCATTTGCTGAAATTCTTCTTTTTTTCTTGATTGATTGATTGATTTTAGAGAGACAGAGAGAGAAGGAGGAGGGAAAGAGAAACATTCCTTTGTTGTTCCGCTTAGTTGTGCATTCATTGGCCTGATGGAGATCAAAGGTCAGACCCGCAACCTTGGCATTTTGGGATGGCATTCTAACCAACTGAACTAACCAGTCGGGGCCCATTGGCTGAAATTCTAAAGATAATTAGAATTAAAGCATCAAGGCCCTGGCCGGTTGGCTCAGCGGTAGAGCGTCGGCCTAGCGTGCGGAGGACCCGGGTTCGATTTCCGGCCAGGGCACACAGGAGAAGCGCCCATTTGCTTCTCCACCCCTCTGCCGCGCTTTCCTCTCTGTCTCTCTCTTCCCCTCCCGCAGCCAAGGCTCCATTGGAACAAAGATGGCCCGGGCGCTGGGGATGGCTCTGTGGCCTCTGCCCCAGGCGCTAGAGTGGCTCTGGTCGCAATATGGCGACGCCCAGGATGGGCAGAGCATCGCCCCCTGGTGGGCAGAGCGTTGCCCCTGGTGGGCGTGCCGGGTGGATCCCGGTCGGGCGCATGCGGGAGTCTGTCTGACTGTCTCTCCCCATTTCCAGCTTCAGAAAAATGAAAAAAAAAAAAAAAAAAGAATTAAAGCATCAAGTACTTATTTTGCTACCTGTGGTAGGTTGCTTTCTTCTTCATTTCATCAAGCCCACCACCATGTCATTCTCATTTCACTTACTGGTTTTGCTTGTCCGTCTCCTGCTCTGTATTGGAAGCTCCACAAAGGCAGGGACGTTTCTGTTCTGTTCAACTGCTTTTAACCTAGTTTCTAAAACAGTGTCTGGCACATGATAGGTACTCAATAAACATTTGTTGAATTATTACTAATTCGTTTTGCCCACGTCAGCCTGTGAGATGACAGGTCTGAGTTGTCTGAAATCGCCCTCTATAAAACAGAAGCGGAGCGCTCTCTGTGAGGGGGCGTCAGTTTTGCACATCTCAGAGGTCCATCCCTGTTTGAAGGAGGGGCTCCCAGACAGTGTTCCTTCATCCAGATTTAGTCCATTGAATGTTTCCTCGTATAAACAGTAACTAGTAAATCCAGTAACAATACATAGCTCAGATTGTGGAGTAGTTATGATTTAAATGTATCTTATAGTTCTTTAAGTTTCAGGGTTTTGAACCTTTTAACCTACAATGTTTCAGGGTTTTGAACCTTTTAACCTACAATGCTGAGCTTTATTTATTTATTTATAATACAGGGACAGAGAGAGAGTCAGAGAGAGGGATAGATAGGGACAGACAGACAGAAATGGAGAGAGATGAGAAGCATCAATCATCAGTTTTTCATTGCAACACCTTAGTTGTTCATTGATTGCTTTCTCATATGTGCCTTGACTGTGGACTTTCAGCAGACCGAGTAACCCCTTGCTCAAGCCAGCGACCTTGGGTCCAAGCTGGTGAGTTTTTTGCTCAAGCTGGCTACATCAGGGTCTCAAACCTGGGTCCTCTGCATCCCAGTCCGACGCTCTATCCACTGCGTCACCGCCTGGTCAGGCCTGAGCTTCATTTATATCCTTAACCCAGTCTTGCAGAATATCCATACTGTATAATGATAGATGTGGCCATGTTACTACATTAGCACTAAATATGAATACGGATACTGCGAACATTTTCTGTTCACTGGTGCAGTCTATACCACCAAACGTTTCCCCTCAGTTTATAGAGACTTTTTACCCAGATTACAACTAAACTAGTCTAAAGGTCCAATCCCTATTACATCAAATTTCAGTAATGTGTTGAAATAGAAAAAAGTTATCTGGCATTTAGAAACATTTTTTTTTTTTTTGCATTTTTCTGAAGCTGGAAACAGGGAGAGACAGTCAGACAGACTCCCGCATGCGCCCGACCGGGATCCACCCGGCACGCCCACCAGGGGCGACGCTCTGCCCACCAGGGGGCGATGCTCTGCCCATCCTGGGCGTCGCCATGTTGCGACCAGAGCCACTCTAGCGCCTGAGGCAGAGGCCACAGAGCCATCCCCAGCGCCCGGGCCATCTTTGCTCCAATGGAGCCTTGGCTGCGGGAGGGGAAGAGAGAGACAGAGAGGAAAGCGCGGTGGAGGGGTGGAGAAGCAAATGGGCGCTTCTCCTGTGTGCCCTGGCCGGGAATCGAACCCGGGTCCTCCGCACGCTAGGCCGACGCTCTACCGCTGAGCCAACCGGCCAGGGCCTAGAAACATTTTAATAATGGAGTTTTATTTGTTGCAGTAAGATATTTTGTTCCTTTTTCTTTTCATGTTTATAAAATCATTTTGAATAAAGTCATAATTTTTCTTTTGTCTATTAGCTTCTCACGTGAAAAAGAACATAAACTGAATAAGGGTAATTCTAAAGGTTTTGCTCTTTCGCTTCTCCCCAATTACCCACACTGAAGGCATTGCTGTCCTGAGCCTACTCGGGTCTCACCACTCCAGTCTGAATCTCTGATTCATTCATCTGGATTGCTTTAAGATCTACGTGGGTTCCAACTCCAAAGATACACAGTGTGCAAGAAAGCGCCAAGACATGTCTGTCCATGAAACAGTTGTTTTGATCTTTTTCCCTAGTAAAAAACTTGCTAGATTGGGAAGTTGGAAAACCATGTGATAAACCAGTGGCTACTCTGGTATCAATAACTGAGAAGCCCTAATTAATGTATACTTCTCAGAAGGTTAGTTTCTGTTTTAAAAGGACTTCTGAAGTTAACTCTTCTTAACCCAATTCAGTTTGCACAGTTCAGTTTTGGTTAAATTGGAAAGTTGATGCAAGAGAGTATGGAGCAGGCCAACTTTTTCAGTACTTTCAGTTCATTTTTTTTTTTTTTAATTGACTTTATTAGGGTGACACTGGCTAACATAAATACACAGGTTTCTGGTGCCCGATTCTTTTTTTGTGTGTGTGTATTTTTCTGAAGTTGGAAACAGGGAGGCAGTCAGACAGACTCCCGCATACTCCCGACCGGGATCCACCTGGCACGCCCACCAGGGGGCGATGCTCTGCCCAGCTGGGGCATTGCTCTGTTGCAACCAGAGCCATTCTAGCACCTGAGGCAGAGGCCACAGAGCCATCCTCAGAGCCCAGGCCATCTTTGCTCCAATGGAGCCTTGGCTGTGGGAGGGGAAGAGAGAGACAGAGAAGAAGGAGAGGGGGAGGGGTGGAAAAGCAGATGGGCGCTTCTCCTGTGTGCCCTGGCCGGGAACCGAACCCAGGACTTCTGCACACCAGGCCGACGCTCTACCACTGAGCCAACTGGCCAGGACCTCTGGTGCCTGATTCTACAGCACGTCTCTGTACATTGTATTGTGTGTTCAGCCCCCCCCCCCCGCCCCAGTCAAGTATTGGTCCATCACCATTTATCTTCCCCCACTTCTGGTCATCACCACACTGTTGACCGGTACCTTTAGTTTAAAATGATGAGGTGATCTGTACCTGGCACCAATCCTCCCAGGCTGTAACAGTGGATTATAGAAGCGGTGTGTTCATATGAGTACTTTATAATATCAAGTTGTTTGTTTTGTGTGGATTGCATTGTTTCTGTGAAAAGCTCTACCAAAACAAAGGGGGAAATCTTCTCCGGATTCTCCAGTCTCATCTTTTCTGTGTGCTTTACCTTTACAGTGGAAACCATAGACTGAAAAGTATTTATCATGACATTTTTGTTGTTGTTGTTATTTGCAGTTTGTAGCATGATGTGGCTTTTCTGTTTTACCTTTGGCAATTTTATGCATGTCTTATAGGTTAACTTATGGCATTGTTTGTTACATATTTGTGCGTGTATATATACATCCAGCGTGTATATATGTAATTTTAAAAAATAAAAAGCATGCTGCTTGGCCTGACTAGCTAATGTGTAATTGTATTTGGTAAACAATTTCTTTCTTTCAAATTCTAACCATAGAGGGATTGAGCTCTCTTTGCTCTGGTGAGCCACCTTCAGAAATTTTGACTTCCTCCTTTTTTCCATCTTCTGAAATACATAAAACTGACCTTCCAGTACTACCTGGAGAACAAAGCAAAGTGTCAAGCAGCCAGCCTATCTTAGCCGAAGAAGGAAAAGACGGCTTGGCTCTTTCAGATGTGAGAAACATGGAAAAGCCTCAGGGGACCCGTAAAAATGGACCCAACTCCCCGGTTTCTGTTGTGGAAGGAGGTTGCTGTAACCGTCCTTCCATTCCAACCAGCTTCCCAGATCATCCTGCTTTTCCGTCAAAGGCAGTTCAAATGGAAGAACAAATAAATAAAGCTCACGAGCCCACAAACCCCAATGAGAATACACATAGAGATGACAAAACTGCCTTGGATGCTGATGACAAGTTCACTTTGCTAACAGCCCAGAAACCACCCACCGAGCAGTCTAAGACAGAAGGCATGTGTTCATCATACTCCTTGTCGCCATCCAGAGTTTCAGGAGGTGGCATTATTAAAAAGGATTCCCCTGAATCACCATTTGAAGTAATTATTGACAAGGCAGCATTTGACAAAGAATTTAAAGATGCATATAAGGAGAGTGCAAATGATTTTGGTAGTTGGGCAACGCACACTGATAGACAGTCACCTGCAGACATTTCAGAGTCTAATGACAAACTATTTCCACTAAGAAATAAAGAGGCAGGGCGTTACCCAACCTCTGCATTGCTCACTAGACAGTTTTCTCACACTACTGCAGCACTGGAAGAAGTGTCTAGATGTGTGAGTGATATGCATAATTTTACTAATGAAATCCTGACTTGGGATTTGGTTCCCCAAGTGAAACAGCAGCAGAATGATAAATCTGACTGCATCACAAAAACTACAGGACTTGACATGAGTGACTATAATTCAGACATTCCAGTTATAAATCTTAAAACTGACAGTCATCAGAAAATTCCTGTATGTTCTATTAATGGGAGCACTCCTGTCACTAAATCAACAGGTGACTGGGCAGAAGCATCTCTCCCACAAGAACATGTTGTCATTGAAAACCCTGTACCATTCTATCTCAATCCCACAGCAGACATCAATATCCAAGGTGTGCAAGGCAGTGTGCAGAAACAAGATGACACACTTCCAGAGTCACCTGGATTTCCGTTTGAGAAATGTGTCTCTTTGGGTTCTGGACCGGCCACAGTGAAAGTGGTTTTACCTGATGGCCACCTGAACAGTGAAATGAACTGGCAGAGCTCTGTGCTGGGAGAAGTGACAGAGGCTGATAGTTCTGGTGAGTCTGATGACACAGTAATAGAGGACATCACAGCCAGTATTTCATTTGAAAGCAACAAAAGTCAGGCTGAAAAACCTATTTCCATTTCAAGTGCTATTGTAAAAGCAGATGAAAGAGAAGTCAAAGAGACTCTCAATTATAACAGGGAAACCAAAACATCTGAAAACTTTGAAGAGTCAGTCAGTGACTCTGAGCCACAAGTTCAGCATGATACTCTTAAAAGGAGTCCAGCTGGTCTGGCAGCATGTTCCCAAGTACCTGATATGAATGTCATGTCAGGAGATGTGAAGCAGACAGATAGTATGAGTGAATTTATTCCTGAAAAGACTGTTAAAACTGAGGACCCAAAACTTCCTTCAGTGGCATCCTCCAATGTTTTTAATGAGACAGGATTCTCACTAAATGAGACAGCCTCTGCCTACTTAGAGTCAGTACATGAAGACAGTATGAAAGATACAGATGATTCTTCCCCAGAGGACCTGATCGCAGCCTTTATAGCAACCAGGGACAAAGGAACAGTGGACAGATGGGAAGGAAGTGCATTTAAGGCAATATCAGAGAAGACTGTGGACTTTCAAACAACTCTTCCTGTAGAAATCTTGCATGAAAGTGAGTCACATGGTTCTGAAATGAAAGACAAAAAAAGCAAATACTCTGAACAAAGCAAAGAAACTAGAAGTGAGCTGCTGGGTGTTTTCCCCACCCAAGGTACTTCAGCGGCATCTCTTGACTTAGAACAGGAACAGCTCACAATCAGAGCTCTTAAAGAATTGAGTGAAAGGCAGGTTGAGAAATCCACTCCTGCCCAAAGTAAAGTAGAATGTCCTTCTGAGGAAATACTCAAACAGACTTTCACATTTGCTCCAGAATCTTCTCAGCCACAGAGATCGTGTAAAGCCCTAGAACACACAGCTGTCAAGATTGGATCTGATCTTGCAATTTCCAAAAAGCCCACTGTTTTCAAAGAAACTACTAGCATAGATGTTATTTCCAGCCTTAGCAACACTGAACTGGTAAACAAGCATGTCCTAGCAAGACTTCTGACAGACTTCTCAGGTAACCATTTACATTAGAAATTCTGCATGTGGTTGATTCTGCTGTGATTGATTACTTATCAAAGTGCTATTTTTCTTAGTCTCTGATTTATATCTCCAAAAGTATGATTTGGATAAAAATGGGGAAAGGTAGGTTATTTTTTAATGGTTCCTCAATTTGGTTTTCTTATACAAATATTTCCCAAAGCAGTAGACCATTTGTTAAATTAATTTTTTTTTAAAAAAAAAAGGTTTTTAATTTGTTTCTTCTAGGTTCTCTTTTCATTGTAGGTTGAGCCTAGGGTGAAGACTGCTTTTAAGAACATCATTAGGTTCTTATTTATTTACAAAGCTTATTTTTAAATCTTCATAATAGGAGCACTACTTAGCATTTGGGTTTTTTGCTGTGTGTCTTGTAAAATCTATTTGGCAATCAAAGATAAAGGAATTCCTACTGGGATAGACAGTAAATGAAACTTTTAATTAATTTGATCTTATACCATAGAGATTTTATGCTTTGGAAGTAGGTAACCTGTACTGTAATCCTATTTTGTGAGTATTACTTAAGAGAACTCATGCATTCTTCTACATTGGACTTTATTTAATATTCTTCAGGCCAAACTCACTATATGGTGCTAGAGTGCTACCATACTCATTATATAATTACTTTCCTAGCAGTTGGCCTTCACTTAAATTATTTCAATGCTGTCTGTTTTGGAGTCTTGGAAAGTGTAAGAAAAAAAGGATATTTAAGGCTCTGCAAAGGGGACCGTCAGCCTCTCATCTGATATCGAGTTGTGCACTTCTATGGTCAGTGTTAAGTGCTATGTGGGGATCTGTGGTTTTTCAGGCTTTTTTTTTTTTTTAATTTACAGTCACTCCCATTTATTTGTTTGTTTATTTATTTGTTTATTTTGGGTGGCAGACAGAGAGTAAGAGAGAGGGACAGACAGACAGGAAGGGAGAGAGATAAGAAATATCAATTCTTCGCTGCAGCTCCTTAGTTGTTCATTGATTGACCTCTCACATTTCCCCCAACCTGGGGGGGGGGGCTATAGCAGACCGAGTGACCCCCTGCTCTAGCCAGCGACCTTGGGCTCAAACTGGTGAGCCTTGCTCAAACCAGATGAGCCCGCACTCAAGCTAGTGATCTTGGGGTCTCGAACCCAGGTCCTCCACATCCCAGTCCAACGCTCTATCCACTATGCCACCGCCTAGTCAGGCTCAGGCTTTTTTTGTGTGTGTATTTTTCTGAAGTTGGAAACGGGGAGGCAGTCAGACAGACTCCCGCATGCACCCTACCGGGATCCACCCAGCATGCCCATCTAGGGCGTTGCTCTGTTGCGACCAGACCCCTCTAGCACCTGAGGCGAGGCCATGGAGCCATCCTCAGCGCCCGGGCCAACTTTGCTCCAATGGAGCCTTGGCTGCGGGAGGAGAAGAGACAGAGAGGAAGGAGAGGGGGAGATGTGGAGAAGCAGATAGGCGCTTTTCCTGTGTGCCCTGTCTGGGAATCAAACCCGGGACTCCTGCACACCAGGCCGACGCTCTACCACTGAGCCAACCAGCCAGGGCCATCAATGCTTTTTGAAATGGCAATAAAGGATTGCTGTTATTCTTCAGTAACTGAAGATTAAAAAAAAATTTTTTTTTTGATTGGTTTTAACAAGAGAGAGGGAGACAGGAACATCAATCTGTTCCTGTATGTGCCCTGACCGGGTGGCATACCGGCAACCCCTGTGCTTTGAGACAGTGCTCTGACCCACCAAACTATCCAGCCGTAATTGAAGATTATTGAACTCAGATTTAGGAGTGCTAAATTTTCATTGTTGCTTTACTATATCTAGAAGTGTGACATTGAACATAGTGAACAAGTAAGTTGTATCACCTTTTGGGTCTTCAGTTTTCTTATTCTGTAAAGTGAGGATGTTGAAGTAGATGATCTTTAATATCACTTTATTTTTAATTTTTATTTTTTTAATTCATTTTAGAGAAGTGGGGAGAGAGAGGAGGGGGAGGATCAGGAAGCATCAACTCCCATATGTGCCTTGACTGGGCAAGCCCAGGGTTTCGAACTGGCGACCTCAGCATTCCAGGTTGACACTTTATCCACTGCACCACCACAAGTCAGGCTTTAATATCACTTTAATACGATTCTCTGATTCTGGTATATCTGAGGTTTTGTTTTGTTTTGTTTTTGACAGAGACAGAGAGTAAGAGAGACGGACAGGACAGTTAGGTACAGACAGACAGGAAGGGAGAGAGATGAGAAGCATCAGTTCTTCGTTGCAGCATCTTAGTTGTTCGTTGATTGTTCATTGATTGCTTTCTCATATGTATCTTGAGGGAGACAGCTACAGCAGACTGAGTGACCCCTTGCTCAAGCCAGTGACCATGGGGTCATGTCTATGATCCCACGCTCAAGCCAGTGATCCCATGCTCAAGGTGGTGAGCTCACGCTCAAGCTGGCAACCTTGGGGTTTCGAACCTGGGTCCTCCGCATCCCAGTTAAGATCTCTATCCACTGCGCCACCACCTGGTCAGGCGAGTTGTTACAATTTTTATAGTTCTTTTGAGTGATCAGGCATATGGGAATAGGCTACAAGAATTCCAGTTCCTAATTCTGACAACTTCCTGCTTTCATGTGACCTCAGACAACTAGCCTGACTGGTTCAGCATCTTCCTGTGTTAATATGGTGATAATTATTTTGCCCTGCTTTATAGTATTGTAGTAAATAAAGTTCTGTGTAAATACTAATTAGTAATTCTCAACTGAGTTATTTAATCCAGTGTGAGAGTAAAAAGGGCTATGTAAGTTTAGGACATTTGTCACTGACCAAATTATATGATTAGTAGATATTTTTAGGCAATAATTAACACAGACCAGTGTAATTAGACCAAGAAGCTGATGGGTCTTCCTTTGTGAGTTTCAGAATTCAAAACTTTTTAAAATTCTTACTTATGAATTAAATCTTTTAAAATATAAATTACTTCAGTAAAATCTATCAGTCTCTCATTCTTTTTCAAGTATACATTCACCAGTACAGACAAAATGCTAGGCCATAAAACAACTCCAAATGTAAAGGATTCAGATAATACAAAAAATGTTTGGCCCTGGCTGGTTGGCTCAGCAGTAGAGCGTCGGCCTGGCGTGCGGGCGACCCGGGTTCGATTCCCGGCCAGGGCACATAGGAGAAGCACCCATTTGCTTCTCCACCCCCCCCCCCTTCCTCTCTATCTCTCTCTTCCCCTCCCGCAGCCAAGGCTCCATTGTAGCAAAGATGGCCCAGGCGCTGGGGATGGCTCCTTGGCCTCTGCCCCAGGCGCTAGAGTGCCTCTGGTCTCGGCAGAGCGACGCCCCGGAGGGGCAGAGCATCGCCCCCTGGTGGGCAGAGCGTCACCCCTGGTGGGCGTGCCAGGTGGATCCCGGTCGGGCGCATGCGGGAGTCTGTCTGTCTCTCCCCGTTTCCAGCTTCAGAAAAATACAAAAAAAAAAAAAAAATGTTCTAAGACCATAATGAAATTAAATTTTAAAACAAGGAAAACAAGATACCTAGGAAAATTCCCAAATATTTGGAAATTAAGCAAAGACACATTTACATAGTCTGTAGCTTAATAAAATCACAATAAAATTTTTTTTACTGTTTTAAACTGAATGTCAATGAAAATATATATCAGATTGTGGAACACACTGCTAGAAGGGAAATTTACAGATTAGAAAAGAAAAATAATTAAATGATCTGAGGTTTCAATTTACTCTTGAAAAAGAACAGAGTAAACACAAAATAAGGAAGGAAGGAAATTATAAAGGTAATAGCAAAAAGCAGTGGAATAAAAAACAAAATTAACAGTGCCAAAATAAGGTTTTTGGAAAAGATCAACAAAGTTGATTTCTTGATTAATTGAGAAAAAATGAGAGCACAGATTACCAATATCAAGCATGAAGAAGGGGTTATCACTTAAGATCCTACAGATATTAAAAGGCTAATAAAATATTATGAACTTTATGCCAACAGATTCATCAACTTAAATGAAATAAACAAATTCCTTGAAAAATACAATTTATCAAAGCTAACATAATCTCTATTAAATTTATCAAAAATCTCAAGATGTCCAGGCCCAGAGGTTTTATTAGGATTCTTTGAAGTATTTAAGGAAGAAGGAGCGAACACTTTCCAACTCATAGACTAGTATATGATAACACCAAAACCAGACGAAAACTTTACAAAAAATTTTATAGACTGATCTACATACCTCAGGAACATAATAAGATGAAAAATTGGTTTTTTTTTATTTTATTTATTCATTTTTAGAGAGGAGAGAGGGAGAGAGAGAGAGAAACAGAGAGAAAGAAGGGGGGAGGAGCTGGAAGCATCAACTCCCATATGTGCCTCGACCAGGCAAACCCAGGGTTTTGAACTGGCGACCTCAGCATTTCCAGGTCGACACTTTATCCACTGCGCCACCACAGGTCAGGCCCAAGATGAAAAATTCTTAATGAAATATTAGCAAATCAAGTCCAACAGTAAATATATCAAAAGGTTAATGATGCCTGAGCGGGTGGTGGCACAGTGGATAGAGCGTCGGACTGGGATGCGGAAGATCCGGGTTCGAGACCCCGAGTTCGCCAGCTTGAGTGCAGGCTCATCTGGTTTGAACAAAAAGCTCACCAGCTTGCGCCCAAGGTTGCTGGCTCGAGCAAGGGGTTACTCGATCTGCTGAAGGCCCGCAGTCAAGGCACATATGAGGAAGCAATCAATGAACAACTAAGGTGTTGCAACCTGCAACAAAAAACTAATGATTGATGCTTCTCATCTCTCTCCATTCCTGTCTGTCCCTGTCTATCCCTCTCTTTATTTAAAAAAAGAAAAAAAAAAAAAAAAAGGTTAATGCATCATAGCTAAGTGGGGTTTGTTCCAGGAATACAAGCTTGTTGTGGGATTGGAAATTTCATCAACATAATTCCCTACATTAACATAATAAGAGGAAAACTATGCAATATTTCAGTTGATACAGAAAAGGCATGTGAAAAAAGCCCAACATCATTATTTTGTAAAAAA